>NC_056616.1:2892976-2893118 GCF_018340385.1 Cyprinus carpio
TAAGAATCATCTATATTTAATGTATAGAGTGAAGATTATTTTTACATTTATTACTTCATAAAAATGTTTGTAGTAGACTATTTTTAGAAGCCTTTACTTGGCTACTATCTGAAAAGAAAACTATTTAATTTGTATTTGTGAT
>NC_056616.1:2900621-3068121 GCF_018340385.1 Cyprinus carpio
TCTTGATGTCTCTCTGTGTCTAATAGTATAGTAGTCTTTGTTTGTCGAGGTGTATTATCTGATATATAAACACACATCACTCTACTAGTAATAGTGATATAACTACATAACTACTAACTTTCTTCCTTTATATTAATTCACCTATATATTTTAGAACAACAGTGTTCTGGAGTTTACAAATCTCCATAGTTTATCTAAGCGCAAAAACCTGAACAGAGGATAATAGAAAGCAAGTTTATTATTAATGAAATCATAGCCATTTGTCCAATGTGAGGCTTGGTTCATCAAAATCGAAACAGCACATAGCTCATCATTTGTAAAAACACCACAGGTATTTCTACAGAGAGAGAGATCTACCCGTACAAAAGTCAAGGGTCAAAGAGCACACAAACTAAATCAAACCACTGCATCTCCATGCTGGTGGCATCAGTTTAACCAATTAAACATCAAAATCGGATACCTCTGTAACTTGTCCACTAACAGGCATGTGTGTTCATCCTTAATGCACAATCTCTCATTGTAATAATCACTTATTTATCTCATTGTAACTATTAACTCTTTGAAGGACTTGGGATTTAACTTGGGACTTGTTTGTGACTTGAAAGGAATGACTTGGTGCTCATCTGGTGAAAATCAGCTGCTGAGTTCCTGGCTGGCGCCACCTATGGCAGGACTTTTACTTTCGGACCGGATACCACAACACCCCCCCAGGACTCGGGTCAAAATCAACCCAACCGCGGGTGTCAACACCTTTTTAACCCCACGCCTAACGGGTTATCTTTAACCCAGCATTTTTTAGACTTTTCTTGTTTTCTGGACTTTTTTTTTTTTCCTTTTTCTTTCCAACTTATCCGATCTTCATCTTCTTGTGAGTGCCCCCGCTATCGCTATCATCCCTTTGGAGAGATCCCGCCCTCAGCATGTCCAATTCAAACATGACACCAGGAATCTCGGAAAGGGTCAACTTTAAAAAGAATAGCATGTCCAATTAATGACAGCACCATCCTAGCCTTTAAAGCAACTTTAATATCTCTCCCCTTTTACCTACCGGGGAACCCCCCCATGGATAGATTTGCTACTAAACTTGGAGGCTTGCAAATATTAATGTTGACTGGCAAAGTGTTTACTAACTTGGACTGCAAAAATAATGTTGCTGATATCTACATTTAGATTTTGGTTAAACCCTATGGTACCCAATCCCATGCATGACATATCTCAATTTTATTAAAGTAAAAAACAACTGGTAAATATAAGGTAGCCCCATCCTCGCACAATAAATGACTAGAAGCTGGAAAACATTACTTATGCAATAGGCTGGTTTATCATGTAAACAAATAGATTTTTTTTTACCATTAGCTGTTTTCATGTTAGCTCAGCTGTGCTGTCAGACATACAGGCTACAGTTACATCTGCTGGGTGACATGTAAGCTGTAATCTCTCTCTCTCTCTCTTTAAAGATCTGGGCTTTATATATATATGTGTGTATATATGTATATATATATATAATATATATATATATATATATATATATATATATATATATATATAATATATATTATATATATATACAGTCTGGCCAAAAATATCGGCACCCGTGGTAAATATGATCAAAGAAGGCTGTGAAAATTTATCTGCATTGTTAATCCTTTTGAGCTTTTTTTTTTTTTTTTTTTTTTTTTTTTACAAAACTCTAATCTTTCATTGGATAATAAGAATTTAAAATGGGGGAATGGCCACAATTAACCTGGCAACCATTTTATTCAATACTTTTTTGAAAACATCCATTTACCAGTTTAACAGCTCTAAATGTTCTCCTTTAATGCCTGATGAGGTTAGAGAACACCTGACAAGAGATCAGAGACCATTCCCTTCATCCAGAATCACTCCAGACACTTTAGATTCCCAGCTCCATGTTGGTGCTTCTCCTCTTCAGTTCACTCCTCTCATTTACCGTAGGGTTCAGGTCAGAGGACTGGAATGGCTTTTGCAGAAGCTTGGTTTTGAGCTCAGTGACCCATTTCTGTGTTGTTTTTGAGGATATGTGTTTGGGTTATTGTACGGTTGGAAGATCAAACATGGTCCATTATAAGATTTCTAACAGAGTCGTCACTTACTGATTTTTTATCTGTTGGTATTTGATAGAATCCATGATGCCATGAATCTAAACAAGATGTCCAGGACCTCCAGCAGAAATATAGGCCCCACAACATAAAAAAACAGCAGTATATTTCATTGTACACATGGGGTACTTTTTTTCTCTGTGTTCACCAAACCCATCTTGAGTGTTTGCTGCTAAAAAGCTCATTTTTTAGTTTCATCTGATCATAGAAGCCATTCCCATTTAAAGTTCCAGTCATGGCTGATAACTGAATATGCTTTAGTTTGTTTTTGAATGAGCTAGAAGAATTTTCCTTGTAACCCTCCCAAACAACATGTGTTGATGTTAGGATGTAGTTTGACAATTATTTTTAAGGATTTCTGACCCCGAGACTCAACTATTTTCTGCAATTCTCCAGCTATGACCCTTGGAGAGTCTTTAGCTAGTCAAACTGTTCTTCTCACCGCACATTAGGACGATATAGACACACATCCTCTCCCAGGCAGTTTTGTAACATTTTCTGTTGGTTGGAAAATTCTTAATTATTGCCCTGATGGTGTGGAATGGGAATTTTCACTGCTCTAGCTCTTTTATTAAAGACACTTCACTAATTTGTGAAGCTCAATTATCTTTGCTGTACATCATAAATATATTCTTTGGTTTTTCTCATTGTGATGGATTGATTAAGGGGATTTGGGCTTTGTTTTCACTCCTCTTTTATATTTCTGTGAAACAGGAAGCTGGGATGATTTCATGTTTATAATCATGCTGGAGTGCTCAAAATTGTGAATATGAATGGGAATATACTTCAGAGATATTTTACTCATAAGATTTATAGGGGTGCCAATAATTGTGACCAAAGAGTATTTGAGGAAAAACATTCATTTCATAATGATATTTCCCGCCATTTTAAATTCTTATTATCTAATGAAAGGATACATTTTTGTGATTTTTTTAAATAAAAGACCAAAAGGGATTAACAATGCAGATGAATTTTTACAACCTTTTTTGATCATATTTACCAAGGGGGCCAATATTTTTGCCACGACTGTATACACACACTCACACATAAATACATGGGGGAAAGGGGGAAGTAGAAATAAATGAATAAAAATTTACATAAACCAGGGAATGAAGCTATGAGAATGGTAAGCCAGTTATCTACCTAAGCAGAACCATCAACACCTTGGTAACAAGGGATCCACAGCTTAGGCTAAACCTCTGTTACATTTAGTAAAATGTATGGTACTTGCATTGCCTTGGCCATTGAACGAGCAACTGGATGCAGTCTTGATAGTTTGTTTGCTTGATGGTGTTGCAGCATTTTCTTCCAGGTTGAAATTGCAGCAGTTTCTTCCGGGTTGAAGACTGATGAACTTCTGAAGATGTTATTCTGACTTGGTTGTGGCCGGGAGAGTTTTCTCCCAGGTGGAAAATTGCAACATGGCTTGTTGCAACTAGTCCTTCTGGCTCAGAATCAGAAAGATATTTTATTGCCAAGTATGCTTGCGCATTCAAGGAATTGTTTTTAGTGTAATAAACTACCATTACACAGAGACAACCGCAATACACAGACAATAAAAAATAAGATGAGAATAAAAAAATACACATCTAAATATAAATAGACAAAAAAGAAAAAATAAATTGAAAAAGAAAATATAACTGTGTATGTACAGTTGTGCTAAAGATGATAAAATAGAATAAAATGAGGTGCAGGGGTGTGCTAGGATGTATGTGGTAACAAATAAATATAAGGTTATTGCACATATTTTATTGCACAATGGGGGGAACATTTAACTGTTCATAAGTGCCTGGGAGAAGAAACAATTTTTGTGCCTGGCTGTCCTGGTATGTGGGGCTCTGTAGCGCCGGCCAGATGGCAAAAGTTCAAAAGGGGGATGGCTTGGATGTGAGGGATCCAGAGTGATTTTCTGAGCCCTTTTCCTCATTCTGGATGTATACAGTTCTTGTAAAAATTCTCTTGGCAGTCCGAACCATTGTCTGTAATCTTCTGGTGTCTGAATGGTAGCTGAGCCAAACAAGACAGTTATTGATGTGCAAAGGACAGACTTAATGACGGCAGAGTAGAACTGTTTCAGCAGCTCCTGTGGCAGGTTAAACTTCCTCAGCTGTCAAAGGAAGTACAACCTTTGTTGGTCTTTTTTTACAATGGAGTCTATGTGAGTGTCCCACTTCAGGTCCTGGAAAATGGTGGAGCCCAAGAACTTGAATGCCTCGACTGCAGCCACAGTGTTGTCCATGATGGTGAGTGGGGGGTGTGCAGGGGGGTTTCTCCTGAAGGCCACAAACATCTCCACTGTTTTGAGCATGTTGAGCTCCAGGTTGTTAAGACTCCATCAGACAACCAGCTGCTCAACCTCTTGACTCGTCACCATCCTGAATGAAGCCGATAAGTGTAGGGTCATCTGTGAACTTCAGGAGCTTGACAGAGGGGTCTTTACATGTGCAGTCGTTGGTGTACATCAGTGGTTCTCCATAAAGTATCTCCAGCACTGCACATTTTGTATGTCTCCCTATATTTGACACAGTCACTTCAGAACTTGCAGTCTACACGAATGAGCTGATGAGTTGAATCAAGTGTGATAGATGAGGGAGACATACAAAATGTGCAGGGCTGGGGGTACTCCAGGACAGGTTTGGGAACCACTGGTGTACAGAAAGAAAATCAATGGGGATAGGACACAACCCTGAGGGGCACCAGTATTGGTGGTGCAGTTGTTAGACATGAATTTCCCCAGTCTCACTAGCTGTTGCCTATCTGTCAGAAAGAAGGTGATCCATTGACAGATGGAGCTAGGGACAGAGAGTTGGGTTAATTTGATTTGGAGGAGTGTTGGAATGATGGTGTTGAAGTCGAACTAAAGTCCACAAACAGGATTTTCACCTAAGTCCCTGATTTATCCAGATGCTGCAGGATGAAGTGCAGTCTCATGTTGACTGCATCATCCATGGACCTGTTTGCTCATTAAGCAAACTGCAGGGGGTCCAGTAAGGGTCCAGTGATGTCCTTCAGATAAGCCTGAACCAGTTTTTCAAATGACTTCATGGTGACAGATGTTAGAGCCACAGGTCTGTAGTCATTAAGTCCTGTTATCTTAGATTTCTTTGAGGCGGGGATGATGGTGGAGCGGGAAGGCACTTCACACAACTCCAGAGATCTGTTGAAGATCTGTGAAAAGATGGGGGCCAGCTGGTCAGCACAGGTTTTCAGACAGGCTGGTGTGACACCATCTGGGTCTGGTGCTTTTCTTCTCTTGTTCTTTCTGAAGACCTGACGCACATCATCTTCACTGATCTGAAGTGCCAGAGGGGGAAGAGGGGGGTTGCTGGAGGTGTTAACGGCTGTGTAAAGAAATGGTCAGAATGGGTGTGGGGGGTTTTGAATCTACAATAAAACTCATTCAGGTCTATAGCAAGTTATTGATTTGTCTCAGTGCTTGGGGATGGTGTCTTATAGTTGGCGATGGCGTTCAGACCTTTCTGATCTTCCAACTTTTTAGCGTAGCTCCTCTTAGCTACTCTAATCTCCTTATTCAGTGTGTTCCTGGCCTGATACAAGACTCTGTCCCCATTTCTGTAAGCATCCTCTTTGGCCTCACAAATATGTCTAAGTTTTGCTGTAAACCATGGCATCATTGTTGAATGTTAAATAAGTCCTGGTAGGGATGCATATATCCTCACAGAAACTGATAGATGTAAGTTTTCGTGAGCTCGTCCAGATCGTTGGCAGCAGCTTCAAAAACACTCCAATCAGTGCAATCGAAACAGGCTTGTAATGCCCACTCTGTTAAATTGGGCCATCTCTTTACAGTCATTACTATAGGTTAAGCAGATTAAAATTTTTGCCTATAGGTTGGTATAAGATATGAACCAGGCAGTGGTTAGAGAGTCCTAATGCTGCCCATGGGACAGAGTGATATACGTCCTTTATTGTGGTGTAACAGTGATCTAATATATTACTGTCTCTGGTGGGACAAGTAATATGCTGTCTGCATTTTGGCAGTTCACGGGAGAGAATTGCTTTATTAAAGTCCCGTAGAATGATAATAACAAAGTCCAGGGGCCTCATCTATAAAATGTGTGTATGCACAGATTTGATTTTAGAGTATGTGTACGCTAAAATCCACGGCTACATTCATATTTATACAAATTTTTGATGTGGAAAAGTACTTATTACCACGTCAGGGTCTGAGCAGGCACACGCACTTTTCCTTTTGGCAAAGTTGGAGTACTGCAGCTATTTGAACATCTAAGCTGCAATAATAATAAAAGCAGTGTACGTACAAGCACCGAATTCATCATAAACAACAAAGATGCAGTGTAAGAGATTAATTGTGCAGTCTAGTGAGATTTTTTATTAACAGGAGTTTTTGCAAGATTAAACTGACCTTTTTAGTAGCCTAATGTTGAGAGTTCTTAACTCGCTTTCTGTACACAGGTTATTCCATGTTGTTGTTGTTTTTATGATTAGTATTTTATTTTACAAGAGATCATGCAAAGTCTTGATTTAGTACTAATGTATAAAATAGAAAAAAAAATCATAAATGCGTCTGACTGTTTTGTCCATGTACCCTATAAGAATAGGCCTATTCAGTGCAATAACGGTTTTAATATATTCTATTCAATAACATTGTTAACTGATTTTATTTATAACATCTGCAGCTTTGCTTCTGTGAAAATTAATAGAGACATCAATTATATTTGTATACTATATATTTTTGTGTCAGTACATTAATGGCATATTTGAGCAGCATTAGTATATTGTGTAAATATAAAGAAATGCCAAATCACATGCAGGTTTTTTTCGGACCAGAGACCATAATCGTGTAATAATTGTGTAAATAAATTTTATTATTATATGAAACATCCAGTTTTTCTTTCAATAATGTTTTTTTAAGTTTAGCAACAATTTCGCCTATCTAAACTTTTTATTAGTTGTCATAGCAAGTGATTTTAAAAGTAGGATGGCTCACTTTTTATAAGATGACTGAAAATTTTACTTGAATTTGTAGTTTATTCTTACTTTTGGAAACCTAATTGTTTTATAATTACTACTACTACTACTACTATTATTATAATTTCTGTTGTTTCTAGAAGTAGTAATTTTGATAATAGTCAATAGAAAAAATATAACCAGACACATTGTTTGTCCCCAGAATAATTACACATTATTAAATAAAAAGTTCCCACACATGAACCTCTACCTCCGCCAGCAGGACCTCAATTTCAGACTCAGTTTTTTCTTTCTTTGTGCTCGCATTCTCAAGCATAGAAATTTGGATATTGGCGTGTGCTCTTTTTATGGTAATGATATAAAGTAGGGAGTGTTTACAAGGCGGAGATCTGACACAAGTCAGCTGTGCACAATTTCAAGATCATTTATGATTTATATATGTCACATCTGGGAGAGAGGCATACGTACATTTTTTATTGTGCAATTTCTTTTTCCTGAATTGCACTTATGCACTTTTAAGAAATGATCTTAGAACAAATTTTGGATGGTTTATACGCAACATTTTATAAATGATGAATATTGTAGTTCTGTGTCAGTGATTGATCAGCGAGTCATTGTAAAGCTGAACTTGTGTGCCCTTGCGGTGGAATGTGGACACACGAGAATGAACGCAACGAAAATGTCGTGCCTCACAGGACCACAGTGCTTCATAAATACAGACAGACAACAATGAAGTAAAACATTATAAACCTATACACAACTATCCTACTGACAGATTTTGCCTATAAAAGTTTACCTATACATAAGCTAAAAAATATAGACTACACGAATGCTTCACATAATACTTTACCTATACACAACAAACCTACTGACAGATTTTGACTTCAAATACTATATATAAATGTCTACCTATACATAAACTAAAAACATAAAACAAAATACAAACTATACAAATGCTACACATAAACACTGTACTTATACACAACTACTGACAGATTTTGAATATATATATATATATATATATATATATATATATATATATATATATATATATATATGACGAGTGGGCGGGCCGAGAGCCGTGGGAACGGAGCGAGGCCGGTGGAGTGATTGGGAAATGAGCGACACCTGCTCCACTCACCGGTCTCGAGTCCCACGGAGGAGATCGGAAGGATACAAAAGAGGAGCGACGACAGTGAGGGACGAGAGAGGACCAGGCCTGGGTTTTATTTTGTGCTTGGTTTTTGTTTGCGCACGGCAGTCGACCGTGAGGGGCTGTCGCGCTGTTTTATCTTTATTTGGGTATTAAAGTTTTATTTGAGTGTCTGCTGGTTCCCGCCTCCTTCTTCCCGTGATTATGGAGTTTGTATATTGTTACAATATATATATACAGGTGCTTCTCAATAAATTAGAATGTTGTGGAAAAGTTCATTTATTACAGTAATTCAACTCAAATAGTGAAACTTGTGTATTAAATAAATTCAATGCATACAGACTGAAGTAGTATAAGTCTTTGGTTCTTTTAATTGTGATGATTTTGGCTCACATTTAACAAAAATCCACCAAATCTCAACAAATTAGAATACTTCATAAGACCAATAAAAAACATTTTTAATGAACTGTTGGCCTTCTGGAAAGTATGTTCATTTACTGTACATGTACTCAATACCTGGTAGGGGCTCCTTTTGCTTTAATTACTGCCTTAATTCGGCGTGGCATGGAGGTGATCAGTTTATGGCACTGCTGAGGTGGTATGGAAGCCCAGGTTTTTTTGACAGTGGCCTTCAGCTCATCTGCATTTTTGGGTCTCTTGTTACTCATTTTCCTCTTGACAATACCCCATAGATTCTCTCTGGGGTTCAGGTCTGGTGAGTTTGCGGCCCAGTCAAGCACACCAACACCATGGTCATTTAACCAACTTTTGGTGCTTTTGGCAGTGTGGGCAGGTGCCAAATCCTGCTGGAAAATGAAATCAGCATCTTCAAAAAGCTGGTCAGCAGAAGAAGGCATGAAGTGCTCCAAAATTTCTTGGTAAACGGGTGCAGTGACTTTGGTTTTCAAAAAAACACAATGGACCAGCACCAGCAGATGACATTGCACCCCAAATCATCATACTGTGGAAACTTAACACTGGACTTAAAGCAACTTGGGCTATGAGCTTCTTCACCCTTCCTCCAGACTCTAGGACCTTGGTTTCCAAATGAAATACAAAACTTGCTCTCACCTGAAAAGAGGACTTTGGACCACTGGGCAACAGTCCAGGCCCCGGTTCCCCGATAACGCTCACTCTTAGAGCGCTAAGAAGACTCGAAAGATATATCTTACCAAAGTTGTTTATGTTCCTAAGTGTGTTCCCCGAAGTGTCCCTTAGGAAGTTTCTTATCACGCTGCCTCTTACGTTCAATGTTACAAAGGCGCTGTCCCAAGTGAAGGTGCTGAATAAGTTGACATCGATTGCTCAGGAATCGATTTTCAACTTCACGTGAAGGTGCATTACGGCGTTAAGAAAGACAACACGTTCTATGCAAATTAAACATTCCTCAAATTATTCCAGTAACATTTATTTTAACATAGTTTAAGTTATCCGTAAAATATAGACTATTAATTAAATTATCAAATTGTCAGTAATATGTTCACACGATATGTTGTGACGGGTAGATGATCCCTCGCTAATCATCCACCCTCCTTATCCCGTTGTGCCACTTGTGCCGCTTCCTGACATGGATTTAACGACTTCTAAAAATTATGTAATACACTTTTTAGATTAATGGTATTAATGGTACTTTACAATCAGAATTCCCCGGATGTAATGGCGTAGAAGGGCGTTGGTGACAGTATGGATGCACCTCCACACCGAGGTCTTGCCTACGGTGTAGCCCTCTCCCACAACCTCGATGAAGCTCCCTGAAGCAAAAAACCTTAGCGCTGCAAACAGCTTGACATCAGGGCTTAAAGCAAAATTCCGCCACGTTAGCCTGGCAAGCGCAGGTCTGAGAAGGTCCAGCAGCTCCATAATGAGTTGTCTTGGGAGGCGATTTTTTTTAATATAGCCACGTCAGGCAAAATGTCAAAAGGGCTTAAGTTTTGCCGAATAAAAAAATTGACATGGACTAAACAGCGCCGTCTTTGATTCTACACAAGGACACGTTGGATCGCTGCCACAGTTGGTCGCTTACTTGACACCACCATGCTTACCCATTTATAGATCTTAGCCATTTAGAGCCAAATTGTTTGCCAGATTTTAATTATCAAAATGATTGCCAATTTAAACGCTTTAATGACATTACGAAATAGCCTTAGGCTAATTACCACCATATTAGTTCTGATACCCAGGGTGCGATTTGTGGAAAAAAACAGAGGGGGGGATGCTTTTGAAAATTTTTATGAAATGTTTTTAATACGACGGAAATTGTATTTAGTGTGATCTCAGTTTAATAAAAACATTGTAAGCCTACGTTTGCCCTATTAATTGTAATGATTTAATGTCCACGGTTATTCAAACAACAAATTACATAGAGAAAGCGAGCAAAGAACACAACAGAGCTTTTGAAACTACGAATCAGTTAAACCATTGCGTTGCAAAATGATTCACTGTTTCGAGGCACTCCAATCGGATCGCGTATCGTGAATCATTTGATTTAGATCTGGACTTCAAAGCGTGTATCGCGAATCATTTGATTCAGATCAGGATGTCAGAGCGGGTTTGCATGATGGTTTTATCCCCACCGGGGATAAAAGTTATTCAGCAGAGGCAGGGATGCATAGACCAGAGGGGGGGAAATCCCCCCCATCCCCCCTGGCAAATCGCACCCTGCTGATACCAAATAAAGTCAACTTCATAAATAGGCCTGTATCCATTGCGAACATATTTTATTATTAATCTTAAAATGTCCATAACATAAAATTTTTGTTGAGCCACAACATTGTCAGCATACCATAGTTTGACTTGTACTGCGCTGCGCTGATTTCTAAAGACTGCTACAGTGGCAGCGACTAGCGTCTTGAGCTCAAACAACGCTAAGAGAGAGCTTACGAATGGTCCAGACCAACCTTATGAAAGTGTGACTTACAGAAGATATACTTAGCGTACGAACATGTCGGGAATTGTGCCATAACATTAAGAGAGAGGTTAAGGAATAGGTTAAGAACTACTTAGCACGTTTTAAGAACGCTTTGGGGAACCGGGCCCAGTTCTTCTTCTCCTTAGCCCAGGTTAGATGCCTCAGGAGGAGTTGCTTAACAAGAGGAATGCGATAATTGTAGCCAAATTCCATGACATGTCTGTGTGTGGTGGCTCTTGATGCCTTGACCCCAGCCTCAGTCCATTCCTTGTGAAGTTCATTCAAATTCTTGAATCAATTTTGCTTGACAATCCTCATAAGGCTGCGGTTCTCTCGGTTGGTTGTGCATCTTTTTCTTCCACACTTTTTCGTTCCACTCAACTTTCTGTTAACATGCTTGGATATAGCACTCTGTGAACAGCCAGCTTCTTTGGCAATGAATGTTGGTGGCTTACCTTCCTTGTGAAGGGTGTCAATGATTGTCTTTTGGACAACTGTCAGATCAGCAGTCTTCCCCATGATTGTGTAGCCTAGTGAACCAAACTGAGAAACCATTTTGAAGGCATATTGAAGGCTCTGACTTTGAAGGTTGATTAGCTGATTGTCATCATATTCTAAGTTGTTGAGATAGTGAATTGATGGGTTTTTGTTAAATGTTAGCCAAATCATCATCACAATTAAAAGAACCAAAGACTTAAACTACTTCAGTCTGTGTGCATTGAATTTATTTGAGTTGAATTACTGAAATAAATGAACTTTTCCGCGACATTCTAATTTATTGAGAAGCACCTGTATGTATATGTATATATATATATATATATATATATGAATATATTCAATATTAATAGACTGAAAAGGAAAAATATATAGACTATACAAATGCTTCACATAATACTGTACATGTGCAAAGACAAACATCGTAAGTCAAGCAGCAGGGTGGGGAACAGTGCAAGATGATTTGTATTGCACGAGCATGTAAACACATATTTGAGTCTTTTGTGGGATTATGTACACACAGCAGTGTGTGCGAAAAGTGTCTAGTGCTCATAGAGGAAAATTGTACAAAAAATAATGTTTCAGACAGTTTTTCTGTAATGTGGTAAGGTTGGGGGGTGTTTGGGGGGTGAAGGAGGGGAGATGGTCTATGTTTCAGGAGGTAGAGGGTTTGTATGGGGTTTCAGAGGAGGGTGGGGTTGTTTGAGTTTAGGGCTCTCACAGCTTGGGGGAAAAAGCTGTTGAGCAGTCTGGCGGAGTGGGCTCTGATGCTCCGGTACTGTCTTCCAGATGGTGGGAGCTGGAAGAGACTGTGGGAGAGATGGGTGGGGTCCTTCACGATACTGTTAGTTTTGCTGGAGCATCCTGTAATGAAAATGTCCCGGATGGAGGGGAGAGGGGCACCGGTGATCTTTGCAGCTGTGTTCACTGTCCGCTGGAGGGTCTTGCGGTCTGCTGCACTACAGTTCCCGTACCAGACAGTGATGCAGCTGGTCAGCACGCTCTCTATGGTTCCTATGTAGAATGTGGTGAGTATGGGTGGAGGGAGACTTGATCTTTTCAGCCGGCGGAGAAAGTGTAGGCGCTGTTGTGCCTTCTTGGAGAGTGACATGGTGTTTGTGCTCCAGGTGAGATCCTCTGTGATGTGCACCCCCAGGAATTTAGAAGGGGTTACAGTTCATGAAGAGCGCTTCTAGATCAGGGCAGCACATCTTCTTTACACCACCTTTCATTGATGTAAAACCATGTCCCGCCGCCCCATGATTTCCCCGCTGAAAGCAGTACAAATCGCTCTTTAAAAGACATCTTGCAGATGTATGTGAGCTATCTTGGACGTAGGTTTACTGATTATCAAATAGATTTCTTGGTTTTACTCTCTACTAGGCAAAAGTATATGTACTCTTTACTCCAATACATTTGTGATGATTAATGCAATTACTTGTTACGTTTTGCATAACACCCAACATTTTCTGCAGCAATTTATTTCTGCTGCAACAGAAGTGATATTGCCACCTACAGGACATTGAAGGTACTAGATCTTGTACGTTTGCACTTATTTACCCAAACTTGTTAACAATGCTACTTTACACAAATGTGAATGCATTAGTAAGGTAGTTGTGTACAGGCAGTGATGTAGAATCATTGGGCGGGGCTAAACAGGCAGCAGTAAAACTTAAAGGGTGCTTTTATAGTACAATGACCTCTTACCTGTCAAAAGATCAAGGGAATTTTGTTCTCTCAGTTCATGACCCCTTTAAACAATTTTTTTTATGTATTAGGTACATTATGTATTAGGTACATTATTTTCTCCTTCTTGAAAATATCCGGTAGTGTGGGTTTTCCAGGAAATGCATGTTCTCCCTGGACCTCTGCTTCTCTTAAATACTAACATGTATTCTGCATGGTTTTTGACATGCACTCAAAAAAAATATTTTAGTTGTTTGCTGAAGTTACTTAAATAAAATAAGCTAAAACAACATAAATCTTTAGTTTTTTATTCTGTTGTCATTTGCACTCAATTTTATAATATTTAATGAAATTACATTTGTAAAATGTTAACTTAAACCATTGAAGTTAAGTTGGGCCTACGTGAATTGTGTTATGTTGACTGTTACATTCTCATAAGAATAAATAAAAGAAATCAGAAAAACTTAAACACTAACAGGATTTATTATAATCTGTTTGTCCTCCAGCACCAGCTGAAGGAGACACAGAAGTCGTTCCAGCAGAGAATCCAGCAGAGAGAGAAAGATCTTCAGCAGCTGAGAGAGGATGTGGAGTCTCATAAGGTGAGTCTGGAGAAGAAGAAAAGTTTGTCTTAGTCTCAGTTCAAACTCTGGTCTTTCAGTCCCTATTAAGTCTGAATCACTGTGTGTCCTAATAGCATTCTGCACAGATAGCAGTGGAGGACAGTGAGAGGATCTTTACTGAGCTCATCCGCTCCATTGAGAAGAGCCGCTCTGAGCTGATACGGCTGATCAGAAATCAGGAAAAGCAGGCCGTGACTCAAGCTGAAGGACGACTGGAGCGACTGGAGCAGGAGATCAATGATCTGAGGAGGACAGACGCTGAGCTGGAGCAGCTTTCACACACACAGGATCACATCCAGTTCCTGCAGGTAACAGAGATCTAGAAGAAAAGGATCATAGTGGATTTGAGCCAAATCGTGCTGTGACATGACTGCAGAAACAAACAGAACTTCACTGATATTTTACCTCTTTAACCAATTTTTCTTTCTGATTTCTTGCATCATGGTGAAATCAGTGCACACAATAGTACCAATTCTGAGTAACTTTCATCAAAATTGAATCAGGTGATCTTCACACATGGTTTTGTGTTTTGTCATATTGTTGATTAATGTAAAATAAATGCTAAACAGAAGACTATTTTTGTGAGTGCGGATTATGGTCTCATATAATAAGATCTTCACACTTGATAAAATTGTTATTTTGTAATATATTGATCAATTTGACTATGAAAAACCCAAACATGAATTGAGACTGTATATTAGTAATGCTTCAGAGTACTGAAACCATACCAAACCTGACCAAGTCTTAAGGGTCCTTGTAAATTTTCAGTGTCTCTTACAGCTCTGGAGTTATGAATAATAGATATTTCTAGTCCTTTGAGCTGCTTTCAACCTTTCAATGAGATACCAATAATGTGCTTGAACTGTTAGATGGACATTTATGTTTTTAGTAGATGTTTTGTTATCCAAACTATTTCAACAATAAAGTTTTCATTGAGTGTAAGTGGCAAATAATAGAATCTGTAGCTCTAATGTGATTTAATGAATATGAGAAGAATGAAGCTGATACTGTGAAAGTGCTGTATGGAGTTTCATCTGATCTCAACAAGAGCTTCACAAATCTGATATTTGTGCAGAATATTGGGTGAAGTGTGGAGCTGATGAGTTTTGATTTGTTTTCTATAGAGTTTCCAGTCTCTTTCAGCACCTCCTGAATCTACAGATGTAAATGATGATCCCTTCAGTTCTCTCATCTCTTTTGATGGCCTGAGAGAATCTGTCTGTCAGCTGAGAGACAAACTGGAGGATTTCTGTAAAGAGGAGCTCAAGAAGGTCTCAGACAGGGGTAAAGTCTTGGAGTTTCATCTGATCTCAAAAATAAGTCCATCATCTCATAATAAATTTGTATTGATTATAATTTTTTTCTCATAAATTTATATTTTCTTATAAATTTTAACATACGTCTCTTTTATATTTACATTTATATAAATATATTGACAAGCTGTAGGATATATGTGTGTGTTTATGCATAAACAACTTATACAGGAGATATGTGTCTATAGGTATGTGATAAATTAATACAAATGAATAAATTAGGGATTTATGGCACAAATCTTATTGGAAAAAAAAATTAGACACCTCTCCACAAAACATCTTAGTCAAAATGCAGTCTCATTTACTGCATGTAAATGTTTGTGTCAATGAGAACAGAACAGAACTGACATTCATTCAGATTTACGATGTTTCTGACACTGATTTTGAGAACAAATGTTTGTCTTGTTGTGAACAGGCTTTAAAGTATTTGACTAAATTATTTCTGTTTAGACATTTTTAAATTTAAATATTGTTGTGTAAAATGGTAATGCTGCCCCCCCCCCAAAAAAAAGAAAGAAAGAATAGTTAAGACATGCTTTAAAAACAGATCATTTGCCTCAGTTGCTACTACAGGACCTTCTCTGTACTACAACCAGTCTTCAGCAGATTATTCACATCCTCTACATACTGCTGCAAATGTTACACCAACAAAGGTAGTGGAGGGATTTTCATGTAAACACAGTATTTTCCACCTTACGTTAAAGGGGCAGAGAATCAATAAGGTATTGTTTGTTTACTTCTGCAGGGCCCAGTATATGGGATGAATTGTCTTCCTAGACAGCAACATATGTATCCCTACCAAACACCACACACCCCACCTTATATGGAAAAGGATGAGGATGGACTTAATTTTGAACCCATTGTGCCTCTACCTGATAAGGTTGATGTGAAAACTTGTGAGGAGGATGAAGAGGAGATGTTCTGCAAGAGAGCAAATCTCTTCCGATTTGACTCAGACACTAAAAAATGGAAAGAGAGAGGCATTGGCAGTATCAAAATCCTGAAACACAAAACCTCTGGGAAAGTTCATCTGTTGATGAAAGGGGAGCAGGATCTGAAAATCTGTGCTAATCACTATATCACTGCCGACATGGCACTCAAACCAAATGCTGGATCTGTTAAATCCTGGGTGTGGTACGCTATGGACTATGCAGATGAAATACCGAGGACTAAGCAGTTGGCGATTTGTTTTAAAACAGCAGATGAGGCAGCACTGTTCAAAGTCAAATTTGAGGAGGCTCAAAAGTTACTTTCAGAATCCCCACAATGTCAACAGATTAAAAAGAAGTGCATAACTTCAGAGCCTCAGGTTTCATTCAAAGAAGTGTATCCCAAAACCCTGTTTTCCAAAAAGGAGGGTGAATGGGACTGTGATGTGTGCTGTGTAAGAAATGCTTACACGTCTGCTGTGTGCGTGGCATGCAGCAGTGCAGCTCCTTCTTCAGCAAAGGTGAAACCTGTAGAAGAATTCAAAGGCTCTGGCCCTGTGGCTCCTCCTGCCAACTTGTTTTCTATTGGACTTTCTGGAGATTCCACTAAGAACACTTCCAGCACTGATGTCAGCTCGAATGGCTTCACATTTGGATCTCAAATACCAGTTTCTTGTAAATTTAGATTGAAGGAGGCTGCGGTGACATCTGCTGGCTTTGGAGTTCAGGCTGATAAGAAAACAATTCGGACTGATGCACCAAAACACAAGACAGCAGCTTTAGCAGTCCCATTTGGCACTCAGTTTTCCAAGAAAGAGGGTTGGTGGCACTGTAACTTCTGCCTAGTGAGGAATGATGCCTCAGCAACTGTATGTGTTTGTTGCAAAACCCCTTTCAGCACTGAATATAGTAATGCAGCATCACAAAGTGGGTTAACTGCCCTGTTTGCTAAAAAAAATGGAAAGTGGGATTGTGACACTTGCCTCATAAGAAATGACGCTACATCTAGGCATTGTGTTTCGTGTCAGACAGCAAACCCAAAAATGAAAAACAAGACCTCTGCTGCACCAAGTTCCTCTTTTAATATTCCTTTTTCACTTTTGAATATTCCTTTGCAGACCCCTCACAAGCTCATGAACACTGACAGAATGGTCCAGTTTAAACAGAAAGATGAAGAAATGAAATCTGGTCTTAAGGACCTCAGATCATTCTTGACTTACCAAAATAAGGATGACAAAAGTAGCGATGCAAATCATAGTACCTGTGCAGTTGTAGTCAAGCTCAACTCTGAAAGCACTGTACCCTCTTTAGAATGTGATTTGAAAGAGGAAGCACATGAGGACTATGCCAACTCCTCTGTGCATGCACTGTAAAAAAAAGTCTGTAGTTTTTACAAAATAATTTTGGCAGCTGTGGTTGCCAGAATACTTTTGTAAAAAATACAGAAAAACTGTAAACACAATTACGGCCAAAAACTGTAAATTTTACAGTATAAAACTGTTATTTACAAACAAGAAAATTTGAATGTAAAACCAGTAAATTCAACAACGCACACTGCTATTAAAATCTGTTTTGTACCTTTAACATACTGACAACCACCATAATAATGCAGGTGGTAAAAGAGAAAGCCACATGAAGAATCGAAGTTCATCACAAGTAGCTTCGCCACAAGCAGAAGTTTATATTAATATATAGAAGGTGCACAAAGTCATTCATGCAAACACAAAACACCATCATGGTGACACACGATACTTAAACAATTCAATAAACTTTCATTAAACAGCAGAAGATGTAACATAAAGCCCAAATGTACAACTGATAACAAAAAACTATTAAAAAACATGATTATTTAAACAAAATACTTTCAAATGTGGAGCGTCACACAGGGAATTCTGGGAATATCAGTTTACAGTTTTTGACTGTAAATTATACATTGATTTGTTCTTTTTTTTTATTTCTAAAAACTGTAAAATTAACAGCATTTTACTGTAAACATTACATGAAATGTCTGGTTAGATCTTTTACAGTTTTTCCCTGTATATAGTACAGGAACTTACTGTTAACCTATTAACACTTTTTTTTTGTAGCGTTTTTACAAAATTGTACAGTTAAAATGACACTTATTTTTTACAGTGTTTTAGAATTTGGTTTGAAGGGGGAATAGCATGAGGATTGTTCCGATTTGTTTGTACATCCAAAGGGGTTTAGATTCAGTTTTAAATCTATTCTCAGTCCCTCTAAGTCTCCATCTAAGCTAAACCAGAGCCAGGCTTCTGTTGGTACAGATGATGAGCAAGAATCATCGCAGGAGGAACAGCGAGATGATCAGTACTTTGATCCTGTTGTGCCACTGCCTGATCTTGTTGAGGTCTCAACAGGAGAAGAGAACGAGCAAGTCCTATTCAGTCACCTGGCCAAATTATACTGCTATGATAAAGATCTTAGTCAGTGGAAGGAACGAGGTATAGGAAACCTTAAAATACTGCAACACTATAAAACAAAACGTACCAGACTCGTGATGAGACGGGACCAGGTCCTCAAACTGTGTGCAAACCATTGGATTGCTTCAAATATGAACCTTGAGCCCATGAAAAGAGCCGAGAAAGCATGGATCTGGAATGCCTTCGATTTTTCTGAAGGGCAGGGCAAGGTGGAACAGTTAGCAGTCCGATTTAAACTGCAGGAAACTGCAAATGCTTTCAAAGAGGTCTTTGAAGAGGCAAAGACTGCACAGGAAAAAGACACTCTGCTCACCCCATTTTCTGCATTTTCTAAACCGGATAAAAGACCTGGGGCAAAGCTTGGCACTCAAACCACCAAGACTGTGGTCTCTCCTCATAAGTTTGTTTTTGGGTCAGACGCTGTACAAAAGATCTTTGGAAGCCCTTCACCATCAAAAGAAAAATCTCCTGTTATGATTCCCAGTTCAAAAGATGAGAAAACAGGTGCCTCAAAACTGAAAACCTCTGGACCAGCAGTGTCCAGCCAGTCTTTCAGCATACCAACAAGAGGTAAGCTATGTACTGTGACTTATAGTTTACAGATAAAATTTCCATTTTCCAAATTTCCAAAATTTCGGATTTCCAGCCCTGCTCCAACCACACCAGCCTGGCCAAGGTTGGAGCTACAGGCATCTCTGAATTAGGTTCTAGATAGTTTCTTTATTTTTTGAATGAGGACATTCTTCATGTTCATAGTCTTATTGTGCAGTTTTTTGGTGTATGTTGCCTCTTAAATGGCTCCTTTACAGTTGATGTCATTTAAGCCCATATTTCTATCAAATAGAGACTGATTTTCATCCACTTAGTTCCTGAGATGGATTCATCATGATCTTGGTGACACACAGTACTTTCTGTATGAGAAATGTCTCAGTTACATATGTAAACCTCATTCCCTGAAGGAGGGAATGGAAATGTCACGCTAATGACCGGCGAAATTGGGGATCTTGTTAGCGAGACCAATCTACTTTGAGTGTAAACTAAACAAGCCAATGAACATTGACATGCGATGATTGCTTTCAGCTGCCGCTGATCGCAGCACAATTATAAATAGGCAGCAGGTGCAATCCATACTCAGGTTTTCTCTGAGGAGCCAAGCCAGTAACCCAGCCACTTAGTGGTGGTTCAGCAGCCGTGGTGACAGGACGTGACATCTCCATTCCCTCTTTCAGGGGACGAAGGTTACATATGTAACTGAGACATTCCAATTTGGTTGGTCACTCTCAACATCACGTCGATGACCAATGAAATTGGGGATCCCTACCAAAGCTCCATTAATGCTGCCACTTCCAATGTCCTGTGTGAGCCTCTTGCTACCCTTTGGGAATAGGCCAGGGATTGCAGCAAAAAGGCCAGTCACTGTTGTCTTAGCACTACACACTCAGTGAGCTTAGATAACACTTCGAAAATGTACCCATTCTATTTTGGGAGCAGGAATGTTACAAAAGCCCCATCCTTCCCGAAGGAGGTTTCAGAAACACTTACACATAAGGAAAACAGTTTAGGTACATATGGTAGAGTTAGAGGTGAATGTAACCCTCTTGAGGAATGGCAGAGAAGTCTGCCGGGGAAATACGGGCTTGCTGTGTATCTCATCACCTCCCTGCTTATCATGGTGATGAGATACACAGCAGACTGTCATCACTCAATGGCTGGTTTTATAGACAATTGGACGAGTTTTTGGGGCAGACCTGACCTGTTGAAAAGAGATGGTCTTCATCCCTCCTGGGGTGGTGCCGCCCTTCTGTCTACAAATACAGTCTCAGAGTTTGTACTTGACTAACTGGGGCCCAGGTCAGGAAGCAGACAGACAGCTTAAACTGTAAATTCTACTCCTTGTTACAAGTATGGTAGAACCATCACTTCTACCACAAAAGACTGCTTCCCTTTCAAGGGAACTTCGAACTGCGTCCTCTAGGGGTCGCTATGGGGAACACCTCGTCGTGACCCGTGTCTGAAGCATACAATGAAAAAACACCAACGAGTTGGCCGGCGACAGCCTCTGACATCACTACCGGTGCAACTATAAAACAGGCACCGGGAAACACGTCATTCTCTTCTTCGTCTTCAAAATTGACCGTTTTGTTTGAAGCGTGCAACTGAAAGAACCGGTAAGAGCGCTCTTTCTCTGTCTATCATGGCGACTACTAGCAAGCGTTTAGACGATGTGTGCATCTGTGTCGGCGTTATTTGACACCCGATGACACACACGATCTTTACATTATTTGTTTGGGTAAAGAGCACACACGCAATGTCTTTGAGGAGGGAATCTGCATGCATTGCGAGCGTTTTTTCAAGGAAAAAGCTCTGCTCTCGTTCGTCTCTCTTTCAGAGAAAAAAAAAGGCAGCCATCTGCTTCCCGCGGTTCAGGATCCTCCGCTGCTGAGGCACGGAGGAGAATGAGCTCGTGAGAATTTCAGGTGGATATGTCTGAATGGTTTAAAGAGGTACTTTCCCTTTCGCGCTCATAATGGCGGCGGACGAGAGAGAGCCTCGGGAGGATGATGTTATATCTTTAACATTTTCTGATACTGAGTTTAGTGCTCTGCTGGGTTTTTACCCAGGAAAAGCAGGAGATATTTGAGGATGGTGAAGAAGCTGAGGCTGAGCCTTCTCAATTCTCCTGCCCTGCGTATGTAGAGCTGTTGGAGTTTATGGATCGCGCCTCGATGAGCGTTATCTTTCCGACCATAGCCCTCCAGCTCAGGTGAGCCTTCCATTTCTGCCTGATCTCCATACAGAGATCGAAAGGAAATGAAAGAGGCCGTTTTCTTCTTGCATCCATCGGTTTCGGCATAAGAGTTTTGCTGACATCGAGGCGATGTGTGAAAACGGCTATGAGAGGATGCCCCCGGTAGAAAGAGCTTTCTTTCTGCGGGGGAGACATCCTCTCTTAATCTCCCTCCTTGCCATCTAAGCCCCTTCAAGAAATACATCTCGCTTAAATGGCAAGGCATACGCAGCAGCAGGTCAGGCTGTGGCTTTATTACAAAATAAATGCTTCAAGCATATCAGGCTGATCTGCTAAGAGACCTGGATAGAGGCGAAGGCCTTTTTCCTGATCAGGTAGCTATCGGTTTCGGCATGAGCTGCGCCGCACCACAGGCCTCTCTCCGGGCTACCAAGCAGGTCTCCTCTGCCATGCGCAGGACTATTGCGGCCATGGTGGTGGCGGAGAGACTTCTGTGGATGAACCTGGCAGACGTTGGGAAGAAAGATAAGGCTTTATTCTCGATGCTCAGGTTTCGCCTTCTGAACTACTTCGGTATTTCCGTTGAGACGGTGATCGAGAAGTTCGGGGAGATGAAGGCGCACTCCGCTGCTTTCAGATCCTTCGTTCCACGAAGGTCCAGGTCTGAGCCCGAACAAAATAGGGGTCCTGGCCTGTCTCGATCTGAGGATCAAAGACGGGCACAGAAGGCTAGTGTCGCGACTCGCTCCTCCCCCACCTGCGGGCAGGGTTAAGAGGAATTGTGGGTCACAAGGAGGTAAGCAGAACCTAAGGGATGTGATCCAGACGAGGTAGCGTTCTCGTCTGAGTCAGAGTGATACTGAGGTATCTACTCGTTCCCTTTAGGTATTTTTAACTTCTGCTTTTATCCTCCCCTTCCTAATTCCCCTGTAACGACCAGCTCTCCACTTGATCGAGGTTAGGTGGAAACCTCTAACGCATAACAGTCTCCTATGCTGGACCTATAATGTTTTTGGCTGGTTCTATGTTCATATCAACCACCTTACTGAAGGTCCGGACTAAAAGGAGGCGCCCCTTGAGCGGGGCTCCAGCGCAGGAGGGTGGGAGTATAAAAATAACCCTTTCTGTATATACTTATGTGTAAATTGCTGGAGGTTATGTGTCTACTAATAAACTCTGTGAGTTTCCTTTGCAGTGCTCAGTTACAGTGTTTACTAAACACTCATCAGCACCAGCCATCCGGCTTCATGTTCCGGTATTAGGCGGCTGAGATCACAGGTTTCTGTGGGAGCCTCCTTGATCATCAGGCCTGGCACAGCACTGCAGGGAATTTCATGGATGTCCAGCCAGGTCACCCTGAGGGGTCTCCTGGCCGCTTAGGTGCTGTCGCATCCAGCGGGAAGTGAAGGTGGCAGTTACAGAAGTCTTCTTGTATATGCTGCCTCAGGTGATGCTTCCCTCGCTAGAGGTTTGTAAAATTTGAGCTTGCCTCTCCCGTGCGGTTCAGCGCCTCTGCGATGCTAAGGAACCTTTAGGTACACACGCTAAGCTCTGTGTACTTTCTGAAAACCACATGGTGGTCAGTGTGCACGTGAACACTTTGCGCACTTTCTAAAAATCCACGTATTGGTAAGTGTGCACGCAAGACCCTGCGCACTTTCTGAAATCCTGTATGGTAAGGGTTACACGCTCCGCCTCGTTCCCTTTCTTGAGATGATTAGACCTTGGTTCCTTGGGCTCCATTCAGTCAGTGTGTATTCGTTTATACACTTCAAGCATCGCTTCCCTCAACATGAGGGGCTATGTGGGCGATTCTCGTGGTAGTTTAGCAGCGCTCCCCTTTTCCAAGAAGGGTCGCCTATGAGCGAGCTACTCTGGATTCAGGAGTTCTCCTCTCATATGAGACTGAGTTCACTGTTTTTCCCCAGAGCGCTCCAGCATTATTTCCACAGATCGAGTTGATGACTCTCAAACATACTGTTTTGAGATGCACCATTCCCTCTATGAGCTGCTCTATCAGAGTGCCACGAGAGCCCTTCCTTAGAACAGTATTTGGAAATCCATGCTATGGTAAGTGTGCACGTGAAGTCTTTGCACACTTTCTGAAATCCACACTGTGGTAAGTTTGCACGCTAGTATTCTGTGTTCTTTCTAAAATCCTATATGGTGAGGGCTTCGCACGGTTGCTTCGTGCCCTTTCTTGAGTTGGTAAAAGCCCCGTTCATCTTGGGCACCACTCCACTCATGTATCCTCGGATACCTATCTAAACAGGGTGTTGCTACTGGAGATCTGTTGAGACAGCTCCTTCAGCAAGCTTTTGCGGAAGCAAGCTGTAGCCCCTGTGTGACAGACAAGACTTAGTATAAAATGCTAGGTTCCTAGCCGTATCCCTTAAAAGGAATCTTTCCTGATTCCAAGCCTTTAGCTCTACCACCGGGCCGAGGCCCTAACAATTAAGTTGGGTATGTAGCTTAGGCCTTTGGCAGTAAGGGGTATTGTCACAGACAGCTGTCTAAACGTCCCGGGGGCAATTCCCATTGAAATGGTAGAGTTGATACTTAGTGTTCGCCATGATTGTGGCCTGCACTCCCCTCAGGGTATACTGTTCCCCATAGCGACCCCTAGAGGACGCAGTTCGAAGTTCCCTTGAAAGGGTCAGTTGGAACCGTGAAAACTTCCCATAACAACTTGTGTACTTGCTACATCGTTAAAAGAATGGCATCTATGCTAATATTAGTCTGTTTCTCTCTTATTCCGAGGTAACCGTAGCCACCAGATCCAGCTTGTATCCAGATCAGATGGTCACTGCAGTTACCGGATCCAGTACGTATCCAGCCCAGATGGTGGATCAGCACCTAGAGAGGACCTCTAAAGCCCAGAGACCAAGACAACTAGATGAGCCCCAGATTCCCTGTAAGGACCTTGTCTCAGATGGCCACCGGGACAAGACCACAGGCACCAGTTGAGTCCTCTTCACAATGTGTCTTGCTGCAGCCTGGAATTGAACTGCTGGTTTTGTCTGGCCAGAGGAGAACTGGCCCCCCGACTGAGCCTGGTTTCTCCCAAGGTTTTTTCTCCATTCTGTCACCAAGGGAGTTTTGGTTCCTTGGCACTGTCACCTCTGGCTTGCTTAGTTGGGGACACTTCATTTCCAGCGATATCGTTGACTTGATTGCACAGATACTATTTAAACTGAACTTAGCTGGATGATGACATCACTGAATTCAATGATGAACTGCCTTTAACTGAAAAATGAGTGTTTACTATTGTCATTTTGCATTATTGACACACTTTTTTCCTAATTAATGCAGTACAGTTTCTTTGACACAATCTGTGTTGTTATAAGCACTATAAAAACCTTTGGAAAAAACAGGCTCAGTTGGGGGACCAGTTCTCCTCTGGCCAGACGAAACCAGCAATTCAATTCCAGGCTGCAGCAAAGTCACATTATGCAGAGGTTCCTGTGGTCTTTTCCCAGTGGCGTTCTAGGAGACAAGGTCTTCACTGGGGATCTGCCTCTGGGGCTCATCTACTTGTCCTGGTCTCCGCTGACATTCAGGGATGTTGAGGTCATCTCTAGGTGCTGATCCACCATCTGGGCTGGATACTTACTGGATCCGGATGAGTGCAGTGACCATCTGATCTGGATACAGACTGCATCTGGTGGCTTTGGTGACCTCGGAATAAGAAAGAAACAGACTAATATTAGCGTAGATGCAGTCTGCCTAGATTCTAACGATGTAGCAAGTACATCAGGTGTTATGGGAAGTGTTCCCAGTTCCAGTTTACCTAATTAATGCAGCCTAAAAATCCTTTAATGGGTTTGAATATTAGAAATGTGTTAGTGTGTTATGTGTAAGCCAGGTTAAAGAGATGGGTCTTTAATCTAGATTTAAACTGACAAGAGTGTGTCTGCCTCCCGAACAATGTTAGGTAGGTTATTCCAGAGTCTTGGCACTAATTAGGAAAAGGATTTTGAAATTCTAAGTATTATCAAATTGCCAGAGTTTTGAGAACGCAATGTACATGAAGGACTATAATGCAATAAGAGCTTGTTCAAATACTGAGGTGCTAAACTACTCAGGGCTTTATAAGTAATAAGCAAGATTTTAAAATCTATACAATGTTTAATAGGGAGCCAGTGCACTGTTGACAGAACCGGGCTAATATGATTATACTTCCTGGTTCTAGTAAGAACTCTAGCTGCTGCATTTTGAACCAGCTGGAGTTTATTAAGCGTGCAGAACAACCACCAAATAAAGCATTACAATAATCTAACCTTGAGGTTATGAAGCATGAATTAATGTTTCTGCATTTGACATGGAGAGCATAGGTCGTAATTTAAATATATTTTTGAGATGTAAAAATGCATTTTTACAAATGCTAGTAATGTGGAATTCAAAGGAAAGATTGTTATCAAATAGCACACCTAGGCTACTAACTGATGACGAAGAATTGACAGTACAGCCATCAAGTCTTAGCCTTCTAGGTTATTACATGCAGAGGTTTTAGGTCCGATAATTAACACTTCTGTTTTTTCAGAATTTAGCAGTAAGAAATTACTCGTCATCCAGTTTTTTATATAAACTATGCATTCTGTTAGATTTTCAAATTGGTATGTTTCACCGGGCCGCAACAGTAAAACCTTACACCGTGTTTCCTGATGATATCTCCCAGGGGTAACATGTAAAGCGTGAAAAGTAATGGTCCTAGTACTGAGCCTTGAGGTACTCCATACTGCACTTGTGATCGATATGATACCTCTTCATTCACTGCTACGAATTGATGGCGGTCAGATAAGTATGATTTGAACCATGTTAATGCACTTTCACTTATGTCAACAATGTTTTCTAGTCTATGCAAAAGAATGTTGTGGTCAAAAGTTTCCAACGCAGTGCTAAGATCCAGTAGCACTAATAGAGAGATCAGATGTTAGAGCTAGTCATTTGTAACTCTTATGTGAGCATTCTCAGTACTATGATATGGTCTAAATCCTGACTGGAAATCCTTACAGATACCATTTTTCTCTAAGAAGGAATGTAATTGTGAGGATTCTACATTTTCTAGTATCTTGGACAGAAAAGGGAGATTCGAGATCTGTCTGTAATTAACTAGTTCTTTGGGGTTAAGTTGAGGCTTTTAATGAGAGGTTTAATAACAGCCAGTTTGAAGGTTTTGGGCACATATCCTAAAGACAATGACGAACTAATAATAGTCAGAAGAGGATCTATGACTTCTGGAAGCACCTCTTTTAGGAGCTTAGATGGAATAGGGTCTAGCATACATGTTGTTGGTTTAGATGATTTAACAAGTTTATACAATTCTTCCTCTCCTATAGTAGAGAATGAGTGGAATTGTTCCTCAGGGGATCTATAGTGCAATATCTGATGCTATACTGTAGCTGACGGATGCATGGTTACAATTTTATCTGTAATAGTATCGATCTTGGAAGTAAAGTAGTTCATAAAGTCATTACTGCTGTGCTGTTGGGAAATGTCAACAGGTGTTGATGTTTTATTTTTTTATAATTTAGTCACTGTTTATATATAAATACCCAGGGTTATGCTTGTTTTCTTCTAAAAGAGATGAAAAATAATCAGATCTAGCAGTTTTTAATGCTTTTCTGTAGGATAGCGTACTTTCCCGCCAAGCAATACAAAATACCTCTAGTTTTGTTTTCCTCCAGCTGCGCTCCATTTTCCAGGCTGCTCTCTTTAGGGTGTGAGTGTGCTTATTAAACCATGGTGTCCGACTGTTTTCCTTAATCTTCTTTAATCGTATAGGAGCAACCATATCTAAAATGCTAGAAAAGAGAGAGTCCATAGTTTTTGTTACATCATCAAGTTGTTCTGAGCTATTTGATATGCTGAGAAAATGAGATAAATCAGGAAGATTACTTACAAAGCAGTCTTTTGTGGTAGAAGTGATGGTTCTACCATACTTGTAACAAGGATTAGAATTGACAGTTTTAGCTATATTAAGTTTGCACAATATTAGATAATGATCTGATTTATAATCTCTTGGCTGCATAATTTCAACACCATTAACATCACCATGTGACAGTATTAAATCTAGAGTATGATTTCGACAATGAGTAGGTCCTGACACGTGTTGTCTAACCCCAATAGAGTTCAAAATGTCTATGAATGCTGATCCCAGTGCAACTTTTACATTATCAACATGGATATTAAAATCACCAACAATTAAAACTTCCAGCACCAATTCGGATAGAAAATCAGCAAATTCTTTAATAAATTCTGTATGGTGCCCTGGTGGCCTGTATACAGTAGCCAGTACAAACATAACAGGGGATTTATCATTTACACTTGTTTCTCTGGATAATGTTATATGAAGCACCATTACTTCAAACGAGTTATACCTGAAAGCCCACCCTCTGAGAAATACTGAAAATATTATAATATAAATATTATAATATATATAAATATTGTAATATCCCAGACACCAAGCAGTTTCGGCCCGAATCCGGCCCACATCTGGCCCACATGGATTTCACACGGGCCAGATGTGGGCCGGATCTGGGCCAACACTATGTTGCTGTCTGGGATAAATATTATAAATATTATAAATTGTAGCAACACCTCCCCCTTTACCTTTCGGATGCGGCTCATGTTTATAAAAGTAATCTTGGGGGGAAGACATCTAGGTTATGATCGGTGATCATATTATTTACAAAAAGTGCTTTAAGGTAGAAAAAGGACCTGATATTCAATAAGCCAAGCTCTATCAGCTGTTTATCCATAATACATCTGTTTTTTATTTGTTGAACATCAATTAAATTGTTACTCTTAAATTGGTTTAAACTTTTTTGTATTTTCTAGTTCGGGGAACAGACGCAGTCTCTATAGTGTGATATCAAGGTGAAAGAATCTCTATGTGCTGAGAATTAGCTGATTTCTGTGATGTGAGGCGGCTAGCAGAAGGTCGGTTTAGCCAGTCTGTCTGCTTCCTGACCTGGGCCCCAGTTAGTCAAGTGCAGACTCTAAGACTATGTGCCATATTTCTAGAAAGAAGAGCGGCACCACCCCAACAGGGATGAAGACCATCTCTTTTCAACAGGTCAGGTCTGCCCCAAAAGCTTGTCCAATTGTCTATAAAACCTATGTTATTCTGCGGGTACCACTTAAGACATCCAGCCATTGAGTGATGACAGTCTGCTGTGTATCTCATCACCACGGTAAGCAGGGAGATGACCAGAGCATATAAGAGTGTCTGACCTCGTACTTGCAAGTTCATACACCTCTTTAATGTTAATTTTTGTGAACTCAGACTGGGGAAGTCGAACATCATTAGCGCCTGCGTGAATAACAATCTTACTGAATTTACGTTTAGCATGAGCCAGCACAGGCACTCTGGCTCCCGGTAAACATTGGACTATGGTGGCTGGTGTCTCTATTTTCATGTTCCGTACATTAGAATCGCCAATAACTAGAGCACTTTGATCAGGTTTCTCAGTGGGTGCATCACTGAGTGGGGAGAACCTGTTTAATGTTTTGATCAGAATGGAAGAGCGGTGTTTTAACCCCACGGTTATGCCGCCTCACAGTCAACAAGGCTCCCTTCTTCAGAGGCTCTGTATCTGGAACCGAACAATGTACAGGACTCCCTGAGCTAGTCGCATCCAAAGCTGTATCTACATCCCTCACATTCTTACTGTCCTCAATTAAAGTTTGGATGCATGTCTCTAATTCTGAAACCTTCTCTGTCAGCCTAACTATTTCCCTGCATTTATCACATGTGAATCTTTGTCACCGACAGAGTGAGCTAAACTATACATGTGGCAAGCGGTGCAAACAACAATAGCAGGAGAAGAAGCCATTACTCACCTTGATTGAAGAATGATTCTGACTTACCACTGTTGTTTGATGAAATCGTGAATAATGGGACGAGAGAGAAAAGAAACGGGGCAAGAGAAAAAAGAAAATAGTAATAGACAGGAATAGAAACATGAATGAAAACGTGAATGACAAGCTAACTGGCTAATGAATGCTAACGCGGTGTATGGGCACTGCACTGGCGATTTAAAATTTAAAGTGAATGGACAGATTAGTTTGATATTATCTGATATTGATAATATCAGATATATGGTGGGAATTAAGTTTATATTTTATCACTTCAGACAACGGAGAGTGATAGTAAGATAGAGATTCAACAGAAAATCTAAGCTACATGGAGCTACAATCACAAACCACTCGGCAGCACGCAGACAGGAACTGGAACCCACTGAATGAAAGACTTGTCTGACGCATCCACCAGAGTGTTGTTTGTCCAGTTGAAGTGGATAAAGTGGCTCGTGGGTATCTTGTTCATGATGGTTCCTCATAAGCATGATTTTGTTGGGGATCCTGTTTTCCAATTAGTTTTTCTTGTTAAGTATCAACAAACGATGATTCAAATTGCTCATGATCAATTAGGTCACCAAGGGGTGCATAAAACTTACAATAACTTGTTGCAATATTTTTTCTTTTTTTTTTTTTAGCCACACTTGTGGCGAGACATTTCTGTCTATATTAAAAGTTGTAAGACCTGCCAACTAACCAGAAACCAAATCAGGTGTTAAAACCTTTTCCTTTGCGACCAAATAAAGATACTGGTGAACCTTTTGAACACCTTATTTTTGTTTGTGTAGGGCCACTACCTCGTTCAAAATCAGGAGTTGTTTACTGTTATGTGCTTAAATACATGCATCCCTGTGGCTTATCCATTGTGCAGTATTACTTCTCGCTCTATTGTCAAAGCTTTAACACAATTTATATCAATCTTATATCAGTGATCAAGGCTCAAACCTTACTTGTCACCTCTTCCAGCAAGTGTTGAAATAGCTGTGCATTAAACATAAACAGTCTACCGCATATCACGCTCAAAGCCAGGGTGCTTTAAAGAGATTCCACCAGCAGTTAAAGTAATTTCTTTGTGCGTACTGTGTTCAGCTGGATAGAGACTAGTTAGAGCGTTTGCCGTGGATGATGTTAGCACCACACAAAGTGGTGCAGGAAAGTACAGGGTTTAGCCCTAATGACATGGTTTTTGGCCATAAAGTGCATAGTTTGTCTCCATATTTCACAAGGCTGGTAAAGCTGCAGAACCTCCTAAAAAATTGACATCGTATGTTTTGGAGTTTAAGAGCCGACACAAGTGAGGGAGCGAGGTAAGGAAAATCTTAAGAAACATCAGGGAAACATGAAGCGAAGGCGATCAAGTGCTTGTTTTAAGGCCTATTGTATCTTCTCCTTTTGAGGCTAATTTTGATGGTCCTTTTGTAGTACAACATACATACATTGAGTGACAAAAATTATAAAGTTATAATAACCTCACAAAGAAAGTCTATTAAATGTTACCATGTAAATATATTAAAACCCTATTATGAAACCGAAACGAAGCCTTTGGGAGATTTGATGCCTTCACATCCTGCACTTTCTGTAGCCTCTGTTGGTGGGGATAATGTGAGTTTAATGGGGGAGGAAGAGGAGACCCTCTCACCGGATGATTGCGTGCTTCATGGCCGGCCACAAAATTCAGAGTCATTACAGAATTTAGAATTCACTCTCCGTCATCTGCCTTCTGTAAGATGTCAGGAGTTATATGAATTATTATGTAGTTTTACTGAATTATTTGAAGATAGAAAGCCGATTAAACAGCATTTCTATCGTGTCCTGTCTGAGAAATGGGAATTGATGGAAAGAGAAATTCAGTATATGCAGGACCATAATATTGCAGTGCCTTTGTCTTCTGATTGGGCCTTCCCATGCCTTTTAATAGGAAAGGCAGACAGTACCATTCGATTCTGTACAGATTTTTGTAAAGTTAATAGTTTAACTAAACTGAATTGTTTTCCTTTACCTCACACCGAAGATTGTGGAGACCAGGTTGGGTCCGCCAAGTTCGTCAGCAAGTTTGACTTGCTGAAGGGCTATTGACAAGTGCCTTTTACCAAGCATGCCCAAGAAATATCATCTTTTGTTATTCTGTCTGGGCTATATTCTTACCAGGTCGTGAGTTTCGGCCTGCAAAATGCTCCGACAACGTTTCAGCACCTTATGAACAGTGTAGTGTCGGGCCTTGAGGGGTGCACTGTTTATCTGGATGACTTAGTTGTCTTTAGTGACAATTGGTATTCTCATTTAAAACAGTTATGTTCGATGTTAAGGCATTTGTCTGAAGCTCGGCTTACGGTAAACTTAGGAAAATGTGAGTTTGCCAAGGCATCACTGACGTATCTTGGGAAAGTAGTAGGGAATGGGAGAGTGCTGCCAATACATGCAAAGGTCCAAGCCATCCTGAACTTTCCTTCTCCAAAAACCAAGAAAGATCTCATGAGGTTTTTAGGATTGGTAGGGTACTACCGATCTTTTTCTCGTAATTTTTTGACTGTAGTCGCACCACTTACAGACCTGTTGAAGGGCAAGGTAAAGTTTATTTGGTCTCCTAGCTGTGAAGCGGCTTTTGAAAATGTTAAGTCTCTTCTGTGTTCGGAGCCTGTGCTTCGGGCTGCATCCTTTGATAAATCTTTTACGCTGCATGTTGATGCCAGCAACGTGGGAGCTGTAGCCTTCCTTCAGCAGCGTGACGATGATGGAGTAGATCGTCCAGTTAGTTTTTTTTGTCATATCAGCGTCACTATTATTATTTGGGCACTACAGCATTTTGCCATGTATTTAAATTCAAGTGCCCCTACTGTGATATACATGGATCATAACCCACTGACCTTTCTGAATTCCTTACAGTGTCCAAATCAGCTGTGGTCTCTGTTTTTGCAGTCGTTCTGCCTGGATATTTGACACGTCCAAGGTTCGGAAAATGTGGTAGCCGACACACTGTCTCATGCTCCGGATGTGAAATGTAGCATTGGTTTTGGGCTAATTTGGATGTTTTCTTCTTTTGGTGATTTTTAGTAGCTGTCCTTGGTTCTGATTCAGGTATGCTATAAGACTGATTTGTTTTGATATTTTGTGGGAGTCCCTGTTTTATGGGGAGGGGTGTGACTAGTGTTGGCAAAAGACCCGATACTTCGGTACCAAGTCGGTACTAAAAAAACGAAAATGTTATGGTACCAGTACTGGTGGTACCGAGTACCCGGTCAATCTGAAAGGTGTGCAGATGCGCTCTCTTCATAAAGCACTGAGATGAGGCGGAAACACACCAGACTAACAAAACACTTTAAAGGCAGACACCCATATCAAATTAAAGAGTTCAAACAGGTAAGTTTCACAGTGTTTCCCATACATTGGGAAATATCAAAACTGACCGCAACGAACAGATTTCCCAAAAGGCTTTGACTTCGTTGAATAAACATGAGCACTGCACTGTATATCACTGTATTTCTGAAGAAAACCGACTGTCTTCAGAAAATTATTAATGTCATTTTCATTTAATCTTGCCTGTAATGCCTGAGCAGCATTTGTGAGTGCAGGCTCAGCGCTTATTTGATTACAGCCGTTACCGGGAAACCTCTCTCTCTCTTGCTCTACAAGCACCACCTGCTGGCAGAGAATGAATTTGCATATGCTGCTGTGGGAAACACCGCTTCTGTTATGAATACTATGAAATATTTTAATTTGAATATGATTGAAATGAACACTGTTATTAGAGTAGTTAATCATTAACATAACCACTGTTAGGGGGCAGCTGTGGCCTAATGGTTAGAGAATTAATATCAGTCAGAAAAGCAGTTCTGGGCTTTTTGTATTTTTAATTTTTTTAGCTAGCTTAGTTGTTATTCTTGGCTTTAAAATTCAAAATCCCTTTAAAACTAAATATGTACATAGTTTAGATTAAATTGGTACCAAAATTGATACCGAGAACCGTGGATTTTCACTGGTATTGGTATCGAATACTGAAATTTTGGTATCGTGACAACACTAGGTCTGACAACCCCTGTCGTCTGTTAATGGAATCGCCGTTGAGCCCACAAACTAATTTGAGTCAGTACAAAGTCAGTATGTCTTCATATAAGATTTTAATTCTGTCACCTGAACCAAAGCACAAGAGAGAAAAGTTTTATTGGCTTTTTTTGAGCTACTCCTTTCATCAGTCAATATTTATACTAAATAATACATTAAATTTTGATTTATTTTACAATCCTTCTGAACACTTGTGACACTTTATACAACACTTTATTTATTCTTTGCTAGCAAGCCTATTTCTGTCATGACAACTCTCAGAGGGATTTGCATGGTAATGTACATGATAATGTTAATGTATCTAGTCTTGGAGGAATAGATCTGCTACACTGCTGCTGCAGCAGAGCAAGTACTGAGACTTGCTATTGCCAATATATCCGCAACAGGCTGCCGTGAGCATGGAGTAAATACTGTTGCTGCACATATAACACATGAATAATCCCCACAGCAGACATGATCACCCCAGAGCAGACCTGGACAGGTGGAGCTGGGGAAGGTGGAGGGCTTCTGAAGTGCACTGCTACCGCTACAGCAAGCTCTGGCCAAGTATTTGAATTTTGAGCAACAAGCTCATTGGCTACTGTTACAGGAAAGAACCAATCAGTTGTGACGTGATGATGATCTCATATCAGATCAGACTGCGCCATCTAGAGTTTCATCCCAGAACTTTGTATTTGTCTTCTGATAGTTAATTTTTTTTTTATACTGCATACTGTAAATACAGGTAATGCTAATCTCTAATCTAATCTAATTTCATTTTTGTCTGACTTTGTTTGCAAATGCTGTCCTTAAGCAGATCATAGGGTCTTCTTTTTTAAAGACCTATGCATGGCATCATTTTGGGGCAAAAGAAAATCATATTACAACTTTAATTTCATGTCTTGAAAGGTGAATGATGAACAGTTTCCGCAAAGATTCACTCTTTTCTGCATTTCGTAATGTATTTTCCTAAAAGACTGTTTTTTGATGGTTGCATTTAGCCGTGTTGTCTAAAGCTTGTGACTGAGCTCAAATATTTCAAAGACTGCAGAAAAAATCCTGTTTTATAAGCCAATCAAAATGTTTGTGTGTGTGTGTGTGTGTGTGTGACTTCATTGGCAACATTAATAGGAATTACTATAGTGCTAGTATGTTATCATACTGATGGTGTCCGCATTAATATTGGCAGTGTAGTCTTTTCATAAAGTGTTTATTTCTGCAGATGATGATTTCTCGTGGTCAGGTGCAGGAGCCACAGTCTCTGGAAACACAGTGAAAGAAATCTCTCTGCCAGAGGTGAGCGTTTGCTGTGAAGCTGTTAGCTGTGCTCTTCGTGTCTCTAGAGAAGTGTGACGTGTGCTGACGTGTCTCCTGCAGGTGGAGGTGAGGTCCGGTGAGGAGGATGAGGAGATCCTGTTCAAAGAAAGAGCCAAACTCTACCGCTGGGATCATGAGGTCGACCAGTGGAAGGAGCGCGGTGTGGGAGACATCAAGATCCTCTTCCACCCTGTGAAGCAGATGTGGCGCGTGCTGATGAGACGCGAGCGGGAGCTAAAAGACTGCGCCAAACACATTATCAGCCAGAGCATCGAGCTAAAGCCCATGAAAACCTCGGCTAACGCGCTGGTGTGGACCACTACAGACTACTCAGGTACAGGCCTCGCTCCTCACCTCACACACATCACCCTGCTGCTGGTATCCTCATATCTATATGTTTGTTCACACACACAGAGGGGGACGGGAAAGTCGAGCAGCTGGCAGTCAAGTTCAAGACTCCACAGCTGGTGGAGTCCTTCAAACAAACCTTCACTGACTGCCAGAGTCGCATGTTGCAGACTGACGCTGCTTTCGAGAATCTGGAGGTGGTGTTGTAGTTTAAACAGATCTTGAGTCTCCAACCCTGTGGTGTTCTTCAACATCACCATAGATAACAAGGATGCTGGGAGAATCGTCATGGAGCTCTTTGCTCACATCGTGCCCAGAACAGCGGAGAACTTCCGGGCTCTGTGTACTGGAGAGAAGGGCTTCGGTTACCTACTTTTTTTTCCTTTGACCATGTACTGGAGAGAAGGGCTTCGGTTACCGCCGGTCCATCTTTGAGGACACACCGTCATTATGTAAACTCACTGATTATGTGTTCTGTATGAAGACAGCATGAATATTCATTTACATCAATGCCTTGACCTGACCAGGGTTATTATTATTATTAAAATTAAAACCCTAAAAAAACATTTCTGTTACTTTCACTAAAAAACAAACGTTAATTGAAATTATGATTAACTTTATTGTGTTTTAAAGATAGTTTCCATTTTCATTTAAGGTAAAGTACTAAAATGTCCAAAACCAGAACAAACTGATGTAATAAACATGAATAAAAACTAAATATTAAAAAACTGTCTCTCAGGGTGGTGATATCACCAACCAGGATGGGACGGGAGGAAAATCTATCTATGGAGGGAAGTTTGAGGACGAGAGCTTCGAGGTGAGGCACACGGGGCCGGGGCTGCTGTCCATGGCCAACCGCGGCAGAGACACCAACAGCTCACAGTTCTTCATCACCCTCAAGAAAGCAGAGCACTTGGACTTCAAGGACGTCGCCTTCGGATTTGTCAAAGACGGCATGGATGTGGTGAGGAGAATCGGAGAGCTAGGCGCTAAAGATGGGAAACCCACAAAAACCATCAACAATATCAGTCTGTGTATAGGTTTTTTGAGATTTTTTTTTGAGGATGTTGTACATAATGTTTGGTTCTTTGTGTATCCAAGCTCTTGTTAAATCAGAACTTGTGTATCCTAAGCTCTTGTTAGCTAAGCCCATGAAAAACAACCTCAGGGGCTAACGCCGTGGTGTGGACCAATACAGACTACTCAGGGTTACAGCCCTCGCCTCACCTCAAACACACCACCCTGCGGTCCGGTGTCCTCATATCTATATGTTTGTTCACCACACAAAGAGGGCCGGACGGGAAGTCGAGCAGCGGGCAGTCAAGTCAAAACTCCACAGTGGTGGAGTCCTTCAACAACACATTCACTGGACTGCCAGAGTGCATGTTGCAGAATGACCCGCTGCTCAGATGTCTGATTGAGAGGCGCTGTCTCAGAGACTCAAAATCCTGTGGTGTTCTTTGACATCACCATAGAATAACAAGGGATGTGGAGAATACGGTCATGAGCTCTGCGATCCACATCGTGACCCGAACAGCGGAGAAACTTCCGGGCTCTGTGTACTGGAGGATAGAGAAGGGCCTTCGGTTACCGCCCGGGTCCTATCTTCTACAGGGATCGTCCTAGACTTCATGTGTGAGGTGAGGACAACACACATCATATGAAAACTCATGATGATGTTTTCTGTATGAAAAAAACGCATGTTTAGATCATTTAATTTCAATCTGAGGTTGTACCTGATCCTTGTGGTATGATTATTATTAAAATTAAAACCCTAAAAAAACATTTCTGTTACTTGAACTAAAATTAACTGAAAGTATGAAAAACATTATTATGGGTTCCAGATAGTTTCCATTTTCATTTAAGGTAAAGTACTAAAATGTCCAAAACCAGAACAAACTGATGTAATAAAAACATGATAAAACTAAATATTTAAATAAACTGTCTTAGGGTGTGATATCACCAACCAGGATGGGACGGCGAGGAAAATCTATCTACGGAGGAAGTTTGACGGACGAGAGCGTCGAGGTGAGGCACACGGGGCCGGGGCTGCTGTCATGGCAACCCGCGGCAGAGACACCAACAGCTACCAGTTCTTCATCACCTCAAGAAAGCAGGAGCACTTGGACTTCAAGCAAGTCGCCTTGTGGATTTGTCAAAGACGGCAATGGATGTGTTGAGGAGAATCGGAGAGCTAGGCGCTAAAGATGGGAAACCCACAAAAACCATCACCATCTCAGACTGTGGACAGATTATGTGAGATTTTCTACACACAAACTAGTGTCCATCATGTTTGAGACTGTGTTTCCCAAGCTCTTGTTAAATCAGAACTTGTGTATCCTGAGGTTTTATTGTTGTCCTTTTTGTGTGTTAATGAAGTAGACAGCAATAGTTGACAGTTAAATTCATACTTTGCAAAAATAAAATAAAAAATGGTTACTCCAGAGTTTCTTCATATTTACAGGGGCTTAATTAGACAGAATGTGAATATTTCCTTGTTATATGTCTGTAATATTTCTGTATTTCATTGTTATGTGTGTGTTGTATTTCTGGCAGTTTTGTGTTGTGATTTTTAAACACCTTAACATAAAATAAACACTATTACGTTACACTATTTATTCAAACACTGTCATTATTGACAAAAATCTGCTGTGAAATGCTTCTGGATCAATTAAAAGCGAAGCTGCTTTATTTCTCCTTTAGTTTCGACAAATGTTTCAAGAAAACTGGTAACAAGCATTTTAGTTACAAAACCAGCCAGCAGTGAGATCAGAAGTGATATATTAATTTGTGTGGAGCAAATGTGCTCTTTAAGGATAGTTTCAACTCCTTGTTTCTTTAACTTCAGAGATTGCAACTACAGAATACGATAAAACTGCATTTAATGAACACCTTTTCTAGGACGTTTTATGGGTGGTTATAGGAAGGATAGGATTATTTTATGGAAACGACATGATATAGTGCCCCCTGTAAGCTCCCCTGCATGATATTTTCTGATGTCTGTGGCGTTACATGCCTTACCAATCCACATCACTTTGATCCCAATGTAACTGTTGTCTGTTTTTTTTTGTTGTTTGTGTTATGTAGTAAATAGAACTGTTGTCTGCATTGTGTTGTTTGTGAAATAATTTGATGGATGTTATATTGTGTTATTTATTTATTTAGATGTTTTATTTTGTAATCGTAAATTTTATGTGAAGTGATTTTAGTATGGTCTCCAATTTGTGGAAAAAATATTGTAAATATGATTTGAAAAGAAAAATCCAAGTATACTGTAAAAATTAGTTTTAAAGCAAAGATGAAACTAGATTAATCAGAGCTTAATAGAAACCCACCTCTTCTATGCAGAGACAGTGCAGAAAGTGAAGAGGAGAAGGAAAAACAGGAAATGAATATTTACACTTCAGTCAGAAATTTAAAGGGGAAGATGCACACATACAGGCACATGAGGTATACATTTGAACATTTTGTGTTATTCTACATATGAAACATATATAATACTGTCCATACCTGTTATACCAATATGCATTTGCCTCAAAACGCTTTCTAGAAAATACAACAGAGCATATTCTTAAATGATATTTACAAAATATATCATAAAATTGCATCTGTGCAGCAGGTGCCTTAGTATGGTGTCGCATTGCTGCCACATACATACATACACACACACACACACATATTATATATATATATATATATATATATATAATATATATATATATATATATATATATATATATATATATATAATTTTTTTTTCACTCAATTATGTCATGATAAGCAAGATGTTCTGTCATTTAAACAACATATTTTCTTATAATAACCAGATTTTATGTCATTAAAATGACATAATTATCTCATTAAAACAACATTTTTCTCTCTAACAAAGTGATAAACTTTATCATAATAACAACATATTATGTCATAAAAACTATATATGTTTCCCATTATAAGAGATATTATATTGTTGCGTTCAGGGGCGTGTTCAGGTTTTTATAATTGGGTGGCAACTAGGTTTGCCACATAAAACCGGTTTTCTTGCGATTTCTGTTAATTGTATAAATTAATCATTCAATTTTTGGTTTAATTTAAATAGTAGTTTAAATAAATACAAATGAATTTTAAAGTTATAAAGAATAGAAATATGCATTATTGCAGTTGCATTTTCAGGATTAACAGCATTAAGGAGTTTAGGCAGCAGCAAATGTCATAAAATAAGGGAGTCCACAATGTGTGCCTTTAACAAAATAAGAGATCTTTACTTCATCTTTTTCATATCTGCCAAGTTGCTTTGGATAAAAGCATAATGTAAATGTAAGAGCCCTTGAGCAGGAATCTTCTCCTGATGGATTAATACTTTTGAGTTCAATTTGAAGGCACTAAATATATTTAAGCTAAATAAATAAATACATTTAAGCTAAATAATTTAATTAATTAATATTATTCAATGAACATGACTTGCTTTACACATAGGAATAAGTAATAGGTCATATTTGCAATCTTCATAATGACTGAGCAGAATCATGCTTCAGCTGATCCTGGTTGTTAATTTTTTACACTCTAAAATGAGTATGATGACAGCATGTTCATGTTCGGGTTAAGAATCCCTTTAAATATGCTCTAACAAAAATGAAGGATTATGACAATGTCGCTGACAATGGGCGAACTGTCAGGTTATTTTCATGCATTTGTAAGAGTGCGACTGCGAGATAATTAGTCCGACCTGTGAAACAGGGTTTTAGTTACTTCAGAAACTATGCTATTGATAAATCACAGGACAGCGTTGACTGTAATTTTCTGGGCTCCTGATTGTTTATATGTGCAAGCTGTCTGTGTGTGTGTCCATGTGCTGCAACAACTGTAGGTAGCACCTTAGTTTAGAATCACCTGAACATAAAACTGTTTAAAATGTGCATTTACAGGATCAGTATTGAGTATCTAGATTTTATAAACGTGGTACCTGAAGGATATTTAAAATCAAAATTAAGGCTTTTTAAGGCCTTTTTTAAAGACCTGGACAAAAAAAAAGCATACAATATAATAGCATATTAAACTGTAAAATGACTGTACAATACAGTTCATGACTTACAGTGCAGATACAGGTTTTATGAAATACTAATTTTATAAAAACAATAAATACAAGTTTGATAAAATCATAAACCAGAAATATAAATCATAGTCAAAAGAAGAAAAAAAAAATTAATTTAAACCTTTTTGCCTTAATTGTATAGATTTGTAGAAGGCAAGTTAAGCTGTCGATCCACCGGTTCAGTTTACTTTGCTTTGGGGTGGCAAAAGTTCATTTTTAGGGTGGCAGCTGCCGCCATGTACCACTCTTGTGGCCATGCCCCTGAACACATACACAGTAATGCTGTCTAAAATCAGCTTGTTTATAACATGATTATTACAAACTCATCTCATCAGTAGAACTCATCCTACTTATCAGTTACATTACTGATATCTGAAAATTTCACTTCCATTTAAAAACTCTCACATTGCATGAATACGCTTATAGTGGAAACTCCTGTTTACACTGAATACTGAAGCCTGATTTGTTCATTATTGTGTCGCTGTAAGAACAAGTGGCATTTCAGCCCGCTAAAATGGGCAGAGCCGACTGCCTATATAAGTTGGTACCAAATGCCATTTCATCAAAACTTTATCCTTTAGTGTGAATTTAATCTCCTCACTGTACTCTGAAGTAGATGAAGGATAAAAAAGACTGCTTACTCAGTGTAGAAGAGCCCCGGCTGCGGAAAGATGCTCCTCTTCAACGTTTCTCCAGAAAAATTTCCAGCCATTGCTTCAAATGTCACGCCATGAGTGTGGCTCGTGCAGGGCACCCCTGCATACTTTCAGATGGGCACAGTGAGTGCATCATTTGCAGTAGAGTCAAGGGGCTGAGCAGTCGGCTCGAGTGATCCCATGTTGACACAGGTCCTGCATGCTTCATTCTTCCAGCAGCAATATGATTCACCGGTGCACTTCTCCCTTGAGGACCAGCGCCCCTCTTCTGCTGCGAACAGTTTGGTCTCTTTCGGTGGATCTGAGGAGGAAGCTGCCCCTGATGACTCCATGTCACTGACAGCTTCAGATGGGCATGCTCCATAGAGGATCCCAGTTCCCTTTCGTCCAAAAGAGTCAGCACAGGCCAGTGTGTCAGCAAACTGGTTCACATCTTCACGAAGGACGTGGAGGAACTCGAAACTGAATTGTCATGTCCAGAAGAGCTTGCCCACAGCTGCTTGGATGAATGGTTCCTGCCAGGACACTGCCAGCAAACCCCCCGCTAACGACTGGCACCATTCTCTCCAGAAGTTCACAATGAACTGACCAAGTCGTGGCATGCTCATACTCAGCACACTTCCACACTTCTGCCGCTCTCACCTCCATTGACAGCACTGGAGAAAAAGGCTATGAGAGGCTGTCACTATGAATCTCTGCCCAAATTCAGCCATGGGATTGCACTTCACAGGAAGGCAGTCCTTCAAGATAAACTCCTCCTTGCCATAGACGAGTCCGGCCCGAGTCCTGATGCCTTTAAAGAGAAGGGACTGCGCAGGTGGAACTTGATTGCCACCTTTGGCTGGGTCTCATGGAGATCAAGATCAAGGACGTAGGCAAAGTTGCCTTCCTTGACTCCTCATTCTCCCCCACAGCCTTATTTGGTACTTCCTGCCCACTTCCTATGGCACTTCCTGCCTAAGCACTCAAGCAGCTGTTCAAGTCGCTAGAGAGCTCCATCATCCGCAGAGCCTGCTCCATACCCTGCCCAACCACAAAGCAGAGCCTGAGCTCAGACAGCACACACACACACGATGTTTCACCCTGAACTGCACAAGCTATCCTGATCTTAAAACAGAAAAGAAAAAGACTGTTAAGTCCTGCAAAGGTCCTTGAGACAAAAAAAAAAAAAAAACCTTGGGAGAAACCAGGCTCATTTGGGGGGGCAGTTCTCCTCCGGCCAGATGAACCAGCAGCAAACAAACATCAAATTAAAAAAGCATGGCACGCCATTGTGAATACACATATAAAAGTGCTCATTAAACCTGTTAGACTGACATTTATCTGGGAAAATTAATAATCTAGCAGCGGCTCTCTGATCATCTGTGAGCAGTGGAAATGTGGCTCTGGGTGTTGAGTCTGCTACAGGTTACAGTATGACTCACATTTTGGCAAAAAGGTTCTCCAATACCAATAAATCAGCATTAATAAAGGTTAAACACTGAATCTGTTTACTTGGTTTTTCATCACATGCATGAATGTCACATTCAGTTTATCTCTGTCTGAAGAGAAACTGCTATAGAGAATGTGAAATAATATGTAATTAAAAATGAAAACAGGTCAAATTGTCTGACTGGGATTTCAGGGGAATGTTTGGTTGTCAGCCAGGAAAAACCATACAACAGGGTTGCCAGGTTTTCACAACAAAACCCACCCAATTGCTACTCAAAACTAGCCCAATCACGTTTTGAGGGAGGTCCCCCAGTAAAAATCATGTTCCGGAGGATAAAATACGCACTTTTTTGGTGGGGTTCTCCTGGTAAAATTTGCATTTCACAGGCTAAATATCAAGTTTTTGGGGTGGGTTTTATACTTACCCACGGTAACAGTGTTAAAATAGCCCAATTCCACTGGAAATAATAGTATGTCAAACCAACTCATTAACTTAATGCTGCAAGACTTACATTTCTATAAGTGGATGAAAACCTAAACAAAGGCAGAGATAATAACTAGATATTGCAAAGATGAGGGAAAATACAGTTGTAAGAAAAGCTATTATAAGAATCAACAAGAGAGGACAAAACAAAAGTCCCATCTGTCCTGTTAATAGTTTTTTCAGTAATTACAGCTGCAGTGTTTTATTTGAATGCCTTGTTTCATAAGTGCTAATATAGGGAAAGGAACTGGTTCATACAGAGCATGTTTATATCCTTATATTCAGATGGGCTTTCTGTTCAGCTTAAACGCTTCTGACCCACGGCTAATTATCATAAATGCCTGAATGTGGAAAAATAGACGTCATTCAATTCTAACTGCTGGCGACTGTGTTAGCACGCATGCTTTTTGTTTGTTTGAAGGATGAGGCGGTTTTCCAAATAAGCCTTGATGAAATTTCCATTTATAGGGGGACAGAGGCTGCTAATTACAGTCAAATCTCTTTTTTCTCTCGTCTGGCAGCAAACCCAGTGCCTCCAGCAAAAGAAAATACGGCATCCCTTAACCCCTCTAATAAATATTTATTCAGAGAAAGCTGTAATTATGCTTTTCATGAGGGTTTTTTTTTTAGTACATACATAATGAGCCATTATATCTACATCATTTTGCCTAAAATAACCATAAAACGAGGTCATTATGGAATCAAATGGTTAATGAAGATAATGTTACAGATTATGCTTGGCATGAAATTTTATACATTTTTATCACTTGTCTTTTAAGATAGGAATGAAAATTTGAATATATATAGTTTTCTTTATTTCAGTCCTGGAGAATAATTTGTCTAAAAACAATGCTGAATATTGTCACACTGAGGAACTTCCAGTGTTTTTTTTTTTTTTTTTTTTTTTACTTAATCTTCTCTTGTTATGTTACTCAACAAATATAAGTATTTAAGTAAATTGTAATCAAGTAAACTAAAAAAAAAAAGTGTTATTAGAAGTGTTTGCTCCATCAGTGTATCTTTGCTTAACTTTGAGTGAAACATGAACATTATTTTAATTTTTTTCAGCCAGCAGATTACTAAATCAGTGCCTACCTTGTCATGCATATCCAGACCTTCAGACTGACAGCAGAAGGTCTGGACTCCATCGCAGCTTTCACTGAGTCTATGCTATGAGCTTCACATACTTTTGGAAATGAAGTGTTTATCCTGATAAGTGCACATTGTCACAGTTGTAAACACTACAGCTTTCTTCTTCACGAGGGGGTTTAGCATCACAGCAGCTTTGTTTCCAGGCAGACCATTAAAAAAAACACGACAGACACACCTCCCAGAAATCCTGTAGGATTCAATCAGATGACAACTTCGAAACCTCTGAAGCATTTCCAAGTTTATGTGCTTTATTTACTTTATTTACCACAAAGACGTAACACTAGACAACTCAAATTTAAAAAAAAATACACTCTCTTCCACCTTTAAATTTACATTACATAATGCCAATGCTGTAATGCGATAAATGAGTGAAACGGTAAAAGATTAAGGCCATGAACCCTCAGTGATTTGATTCAGGAACCAGGCATGTCTCAGGTTCAAAAAGACTTTCAGATCCCACTTGAAGTGAATTTCAGTTCTCAAAACATCTACAAGACAGATGAAACTGCTGTAAAAGAGCAGACGTACAGTATACACATGTCAGGATGACTGAAAGAAAGTACGAGTTTATAAAAATAAAATGTAACTTGTAAGTGGTGCTTAAATATGTTTTCTTATGGGAGTCAGTGGCACTTTAATTGACATCTGGAGCCCTGCACTAGTGACAAAAATCATAAGATGATAAAAAGAACGAGTGCTTATATGATAACATGGAAAGATCACTGCTTTAGTATTGCATCCGTGAAAGCTGAGGAGGAAACCACTAATGAAGTAGTGATGAAAATAAACAAACAGGAAAAGAAACAGAACTCGTTCCTGCGGGAGCAAAGGGAAGAAAGATGACTGATGGCCAGAGAAGAAAGCAGAGGTCAAACAGAGAAGCAGGGTAATGAAATTAACTAGCATGTTAGTTTGCAATCCAAATGCTAAAATACTGGCACTGTCAATAAAGCATCTTAAAACTGAAAGAAAGGCCAGGGAAGTTGAGCAAGGAAAGAAAAAAAGTGAGTGCAATGCTATTTTTTTTTTTTTGCACATTCACACCCAAGAAGTGAGAGAACATTGCAAGAGTGAAAACTATGAAATTCTGAATTTTGCTCGCCCTACACACACACAGAGAGAGAGAGAGAGAGAGAGAGAGAGAGAGAAAGCCAGGTATGAGTGCATGAAAGCTGGAGTGTGATTCAATGTTCTTGCTGATGTGAAACAATTGTGCCTCAGACACAAAGGACCTTGCTAGGTCACCCTCATTAAAATCATTACTGTTGTCACTGATAATGAAGCGTAAGCATGAATGCACAATCAAACTGTATGCAAATAAATTCTCATGAGAGACACATCAGCTAAAGCCTCAGATCATTGATGGACAAATGCATTTTGTAGAAGAAAACATGAAAATAATCAGCCATTGCACGCTGCTCGTTTATGTGATTGTGTAAAATAAATGAGCTAACTGGTGAAACTGTTCAGTTCAGACCCACAATGAGCAGACACAGGGTAAGATCGTTAATTTCAAACCGTCAACCAAATAAATCAGTGAAAGCGTGAGGAAGTAGCAATTAAACACTAAACCTGTCGTCTGTGCACTTTAGTGATTAGTGTTCATTTATTGGCATTAGAGTAGGTTCGGGTGAATGAACACAGTGCCATTAGTGAGATAAACGTCCTCCTTCCACAGTTTCTTTGGCGGTTATGAAACTCTTCTTGTGTTTGGCAACCAAAAGTTTCATTTCGCTCATTAACGTGTCCTCCGGTCTTGACTGATGAATCAGTTCAGAAGCAGGTCTCAGTATATTTCAGTCGGCAGCTCAAATCCTCTTCCAGTCTGAAGAAAACACTCTCCATGATGAAGAGAAGCCAGTGACCACAGCAGAGACAAACACATAAAACACATCTACTCTACCTTCTTTTGCCCTCTTCTTTTTAACCATTTCCTTCATTTATTTCACTCTAGAAATATGATTTGAAACAATTGCAGGGTCATAGCTGATTCTGTTACTGTCATAGTCTATCTAAAATTGAAAATACTGTCATCATTTATTCTCATTATAAGTTGTTTCAAATCCATGACTTTGGAACGCAAATGAAGATATGTTTGAATGAAATCTGAGAGATTTCTGTCCCTCCTTTGGAAGTCCACATAAAGTCACGCAAAACTTTGACGCTTAAAGATACTGTAAAAGTAATAGATATGAATCAAATCCAACTCTTCTGAAGGGACACGTCTGCTTTATATGATGAACAGATTTAATTTAGGCTTTTATTGACATATAAACTTTGATCAACACACATAGATCTCATCAAATATGGTAAACAATTGCTCAAACGTGTTACTGCTAAAGCACAAAGCTAAATTAAAAGAACACAAACACAAACACCCTTTGTCTCATCTCAGTGAAGTGATAAAAATGTTATGTTTTTAAGAAAGGCAGTATGCAAAATAAATCTGCATGGATGCAGTCTAGAGTGAGCGTCCCGTGAAAGAGTTTGTTCACTGCAGGATTATTCAGACTGATTGGTGAATCTGATTACACTGGCTGCTCTGTCTTTCTGATTCACTAAAGAAGTGGACCACAGAAAGATGTTTCCTTGCCATTGTTCTGCAGTAAAGCTCTTTGTATGTTGTGACACAGGAGCTCTGCCGCAGCTTTGCGTTTGAATGTGGTCACATGTTCATTCTGCTGTGAGAGATTCATTTCAATGAAAAACTTCTGGGACTTCAGATTAATTTACAGTATATATTTGTAGTCAAATTCTTTAATCCTGTAAAGCCTTATAGGTGAATAATAGCTTAATAATTATATTATAAAATATATATTTTTTTAATGATGAAATTCTAATGCTTGTGAGATCTTTATAACAGTGCAGCAGATACTGACATAAACTGATCTAAATATGAGTCTGTGCTCTATATCTGCAGTAATGTGTCTCAGTAAGATGAGACTGAAATGATCCGAACATATAATGCAGTGATTGAGAGCTGAAGAAATAAAGGCTCCTCAGAAGATGTGAGATGTTCTGGAGGCTTGTGAAGATCATTCCTCCGCTGAGGAACAGTGAAAGTAAAGCTTCTGGAAATAAACGCTCCTCAAAAGATCCTGATGATCAGATTTGAGACTCTAAAACATGATTGATGGAGAATCAAGTAAAGTCCAGTAAGAGTTCATCTGGAGATATTACTGCAGTTATTCTGACCTTTACTTGATCAAAATCACTCAAGATCTGACACCAGAAGCAGCAGCTGAAGCTGGACGCTTGTACAATTTACTAAAAGAGCTTTTACTGGATAAAAAACTGTCTAAACTATCAATCAGAGAAAGAAGTATTCTGTGAAGCAAGTTTATCAGCAAAGTTTTGATCATGTTGATCATTTAGTAGACCAAGTAGACTTTATAGATTTAAAAAAAAGGAGGTCAAGGAAACTGTATTCTCTCATGAAATTACCCTTTAAGGACACTTTTTTTTTCTGTGAGTCCATTAGAGGGCCATTTTTGGTTTTAACCTCGACCTCCAATTTTAGTAAGTGCATCAGAAAGCAAAGCAAATCCAATTTAGGAGCAAAACAAACTGAGAGTAAAGTAGTGTTATAGTCTAAAAATAAAAAGCAATTCATTTAATCAGAGGTCTGGGCTTATGTGTAGCACAGTGATCAGCAGTGGAGAAACCAGTGAAAAGATAACAGAAGAGAACAGTAGACGAGCAGGAGATCAAAGATGCGTTGGGTTTCTTTATCAAATGCCACCGTATGTAAATGAACCCATGATAAAGGCTTTTAATCTTCTTGAGGTGCTCATTTAAACCACTCAAGACCAGTCTGTTCTGACTGACAGAAAACACGTCACAGCATCAGCTCCTGCAGTCAGCTGGTTATACTGACAGGTTTCAGAAAGGCAGAAAGCACAGATCTTCCTCCATTAGCAGCACTGAACCCCGTGTTCACTCATTCTGACATGCTTTAGTGTGCTTGTCCTCTCTGTTGATGTGATTTGTTCTGATAACAACAGAAAACACACAGAGAAGTTCAGAGGTCAGTCAGTGAAGCATTAACCGTAAATCATCACGGGTTTCAGCTGTGCCTCAGAGCCCAAAGTCCAGCTCCAGAGAGCGAGCTGATGTCCACTGCAGCGGTGTTTCTGAGCGAGGTGCCGGGATGGTTTCTGTGGACGGGAGTCTTCGTCCCCGTGACGGCTCTCCTGCTGCTGCTCATCGCTGTCCTCGGCTGGACACTCAGAGAGAGTAAGACACCCCTCGAATAACATCCACAGTATATACATTACCATTCAAAGATTTAACGTCAATGCGACATTTTTATTTGATAGTAAAATGGTGAAATATTATTGCAACTTAAAACAGCTGTTTTCTATGTGAATCTCTGTTAAAGTGTAATTTATTTCTGTGATGTGCAGCTGTATTTTCAGCATCATTACTCCAGTCTTCAGTGTCACATGATCTTCAGAAATCATTCTAATATGATGATTTGCTGCTCAAGAAACATTTCTGATTATTATTAATGTTGAAATGTTTTTTTTTTTTTTTTTATTATTCTTTGATAAATAGGAAGTTTCTTCAGCAACATTCTTGACGTGAAATTCTTTAAATGATTTTACTGTCATTTGTGATCAATTTTATACAACTCAGATGCTAACGAGTCAGTTTAGCGTTCGGACAGCAAGACAATGTTAGTATGTTTGAAACATAAAACTCACGTAACTACAGAGAAACTGGCGCTGGTTTCCCCACAGAGTCAGTCTGATTTCAGATTTACCATTAGCGTTTAGTTTGTAAAGGTTAAAAAGAAAGCTCACCCAAAAATGAAATTCCTGTCATTTACTCAATCGAACCTAAATAAATTTCTTTCTTCTGTTGAACACAAAAGACGATATTTTGAAGAACGTTGGTGACCAAATAGCTGACGGTAGCCACTGACATCCCTATACTACGCTACAACCAACTGTTCGCTTACATCAAAATATCTTCTTCTGTGTTCATTTAGGTTCGGTTGAGTAAATGATAGGATTTTCGTTTTCAGGTGCACTATTCCTTCAGTTAAACACAGACTGCTGGTGTCTGTCACAGAGGTCTTTTTGCATACAGAGCCTCCAGGCCATGGTGAGAGAGAGTTTGTGTGCTGTTCATCAGACTCCCTTCTCTCTTCCAGCAGAGGAAGAGCTGGCCCTGACACCAGACCCTCGGCGAACAGCCATTCATCTGTGTTACGGTCCACGCCGGCGATGAAGAGCGTCAGTCCAGATCACACGAGCCGTCAGAGAGCAACGAGAAGCGTGTTAGTGATGCTCAACTCAAGCCTCCACCTCTCCTCAAACAGCAGACTGGAAGTCCTGAGACACATGCATGTTATTTGGTGTAGTGCAGAAGTGTGTAGTGTTTGTAATGACTATCAAATACTGTATGCTGTGCACTGATCACACATCACTGTACCAACTCTTATGAATGCAAAGCCTTCACAGTATCCTACTCAACTACGTCAAAAATATGAATTTTAGGCTTCAACTTTACCAGGATAAATGAGCAAAACCAAAAAGAATGAGCAATCTCCTGTTGAACTTGAAGAGGACATTGTGTCACACGCTAGGACACAAACAACAGCTCGCACGCTCAGACATCACAAAACTACCAAGGTCTTTGTATTATTTCACAGCTCAGCTGCAGCATAGAGACTGACTGAAATAAGAACAGCCTCGGAAAACTTCAGTATTACTTTTGCAATGAATAAAAAATGGTTGAGAGTCTCCAGTTAAAGCAAGAAAAACACTTAAAATATGAAACTCAGAATGGAGATGAATCGTATATAAGTGAATATTGCAATGTTTTTGTTGTTGAAGTGGACTATCACTTGTATCATGCCTATATTTCAGCTTCCAGCCAAATAGACATTACTGTAACTCACTGTATTTTACGGACCAAAGCCAATTTTTACATGCATTTGGAGCTTGGCATGCATTAAACGTGCATTCAGCAGTTTTTTTTTTTTTTTTTCAAGCTTTAGGCATTAATAAACAAACAAACAAACAGTGTTTTTGTTTAGAATAATCTGAATGGTGCACACTCACACAAGATCAAATCTGCACTTAAATCATTTTATATACAAACTGTTTTAATTATATGGTGAATTCATATGTGGGGGGGGGGGTTGCTTGCTTCTTTTGTGTTGGACAGGTAAAGTAGTTCACTGTTGTGTAAAACTCACTAATATCAGTGTAATCAGAGACAATCATGCTGCTCCATGTCAACAGACTTCACTGGTACTGATAATACATGAAGAACAGTGATGCTAATGCTAACTAAACAAATACTGAATTCACCTTGAATGATCTCATGAACCCCCCAAACACACAGCCAGTCACTGAAGATCAAGCAGTCTCAGGATTATTAGAGAATAAACAAACTTTAATGGGAAGAGTGTTACACAAAGGGTCGGGTGGGGCATAAAAACATGACAGATCATCCAAGCTGCTTAAAAAAGAAAGAGTCAATTCTACCATTAACTGCTATACACAAGGTTGATGGAGCAGATGAGAGAGAGAGAGAGAGAGAGAGAGAGAGAGAGAGAGAGAGAGAGAGAGAGAGAGAGAGAGAGAATGAGAGAGCAGGGAGCACGGGCCTCGCTCGGCCGCTAAAAACATCAGCGCTGGCAGTTCAATCTCATTTGTTCATTTAAACACACGTATCAGAAACAGATGAAAAAGATTCAGAAGGGCAAACAGAGTGACCTCGTGGGAAATCATCTGATTTAAAACAAATAAAAAATTTTTTTTATCTGAATATTGGTGCCAGAAAATGGCTGGAAATGAGAAAGTTCCCAAAGAGCTGCCTAGGGTTCATGGTGAATGGAGTTTTTTGCGTTGCATCTTGTCGCTGAGAGGTAGAGCTGCTCGTCCTCTCCTCGGGGGAATGTTTGTGTGTTTGACTGCACTGAGGAATGATGAAAATCACACAGTGCCACCGTCCTGTGCTGGTCTCTTACAAACACTCTGAGACATCAGGAAAACCCATCCAGCCCACCCCCTCAACATCATCTTCACATGCTCCTCCACCACAAACTGATCCATTACTCCTCCTCATGAACTAGGAATGTGAATTACTACTTAACAATAAAAACAACATAAATCTGGTCTTTAGAAATGGTAAAGACGATCTTTTGAGGGAAAGAGATAAAACGAAGACTAAAAAAATAAAATGCTACAAATGTTAGCTAAGTGGTTCTGGTTTGAATGACAGAAGATGAAGATGTGTTTCTGTACAGGATCAGAGCCGCTCTTCTCTCCTCCACACAACGGATGAACTCTGAGCCGCACTTCAGCTCTGTGAGAGAAGACAAAGCAAACACAGTCATGAGGAGAGTGGGGTAAGATGCACCACTCTTACTAAAGATGAGAGAACACAGGTCAAACTAGTTCTGTTAGCCACAGAAATATACACTCTACATTATAAACATATTCATGGTACTATCTCTCGATTCCTTCACCCACATTCTGAGTCAGTGATTCAGTCAAAGACTCAGATTCACTGAATCAATCAGTCAATTAACAAATCGGTTGAATGAATGATTCAATGACTCACTCATGAGTGACTTGCTGTCACCTACTGGACGTTTTATTCTCATATTTAGAGCATGATTTTGTTTTTTTTCATTTTTTAAAATAATTTTCATTTATGCAATGTTGAATCAACATATTTCTTTTTAAAGCTACATTTTTGTAACGTCTTTTTCAATGCAATGACTTTAATCACACATTTGGCATCCCCCAAAATATTAATCTAATTAGATTAACTAATCAGCACATCATGCAATTAGATTTAAAATTGTAATCACTTGACATCCATTCTACATTGCTCAAAAAAGTTAAAGGAACACTTTTTAAATTTTTTATAGAGTATAGCAAGTCAATGAAACCCCTGGGATATCGATCTGGTCAGTTAATAGCAGAGGGGGTTGTTAATCAGTTCCAGCTGCTTTGGAGTTAATGAAATTAACAACAGGTGCACTAGATGGGCAACAATGAGACGACCCCCAAAACAGGAATGGTTTTACAAGTATAGACCACTGACATTTTTCCCCCCCACTCATCTGACTGTTTTTCACTAGTTTTGCCACATTTGGCTAGGGTCAGTGTCACTACTGGTAGCATGAGGCGATACCTGGACCCTACAAAGGTTGCACAGGCAGTCCAGCTCCTCCAGGATGGTGCATCAATATGTGCCATTGCCAGAAGGTTTGCTGTGTCTCCCAGCACAGTTTCAAGAGCATGTAGGAGATTCCAGGAGACAGGCAGTTACTCTAGGAGAGCTGGACAGGGCAGTAGAAGGTCCTTCACCCATCAGCAGGACCTGTATCTGCTCCTTTGTGTGCAAGGAGGAACAGGATAAGCACTGCCAGAGCCTTACAAAATGACCTCCAGCAGGCCACTGGTGTGAATGCCTCTGACCAAACAATCAGAAACAGACTTCATGAGGGTGGCCTGAGGGCCTGACGTCCTCTAGTGTGCCCTGTGCTCACTGCCTGGCACCGTGTAGCTTGATTGGCATTTGCCATTGAACACCAGAATTGGCAGGTCCACCTCTGGTGCTCTGTGCTTTTCACAGATGAGAGCAGGTTCACCCTGAGCACGTGTGACAGACATGAAAGGGTCTGGAGAAGCGGTGGAGAATGTCATGCTGCTATGACCGGTTTGGTGGTGGGTCAGTGATGGTCTGGGAAGGGATATCCATGGAGGGACGCACAGACATCTACAGGCTAGACAATGCCACGCTCACCTGACCTAAATCCATTAGAACACATCTGAGACATTATGTTTGGGTCCTTTGGGAGGAAATGGACTAGCCTGATGCATAATTTTTTCACTTTGATTTTCGGGGTGTCCATATACCAGTGCAGATATCCAGCATGTTATTTTTCCCCATTGAGATCTGATGCGTTTTCAAAGTGTTCAATTAATTTTTTTGAGCTGTGTATTAGCTAATGCACTGACCTAAAGCATTATTTTCTTAAAGTATTTCATAAAGCACCCAGGAGAACATGAAATACTCAGATCATTAGAAGATAATTACCCCAAAGCACCTGACACACTTAACCCCACAGCTGCCATTCATTTCATAAACACATCAGTCAAATCATTTCCATGATTTTTTTATCTGATAATACATTTGATATGTTGTTGCTGAACACATTTGCTCATGCTTATGTTACCTGATGAGCCCCTTTTTTTAATAAATAAGGTCAAATGACACACATCATGGCAGTTAATGATCTCACCCCTCTTAGAGTAGTGCTCAAAAGACTTTAATCCTTGAAAACTGATCCTGCACTCTAAACTAGCTGTCGTTTGAAGAGAGGTGGGAATGTTTGGCCGTTCAGCAACGGTGCTAACACTTCTCCTCCACGGCTTTTACCATGATGAAGCTTCACACAGTCAAACTCAACATGACGTACTGTATCGCAGATGAAACACTGCAAACGCAGCACTCCTCTCTAGTCTCTCTGACTCTATCTTCATTCCTCAGCCTGATTTTCACACGTTGAAATGAAACTGAATCTGAGCCCCGCTGCCGCCCTCCTCGGCTGGTATCGAGTACAGTCAGCCAGGCTCTAAATTTGAATACATATCCTGCAGTTATCCTGGCCTGTGAGCAGCGACAGAGCTGTGATATTTCTAATCCCAAAACAACACAGTCGCCCACTGTTGACACATCCGGAGGGAAGCGCATCGGCAGCGCTGAGAAGCGCCTTTAATCTCTCAGAGGAGTTCATTGTTCGCTGGGGTGGAGGTCACGCTGGAGACGTGACAGCACTCATATGGGCACTAAAGCACTTCCCCTCAGCGCTGCATCTGTTCATAATGAGGTCCTGGAACGAGCACTGCTGATGGACACGACAGCGGCATGAAAACACAACACATCTAGATCCCTGAAAATCAATGACGCCACCTACACTGCACTCCGAGTGACATCAGGCACTCTCAGTCTAGGATGCTTATAAGGTTATTAAACAGTTGGCACACAGATAGAGGACAGTCCAAACAGTAACCACAGCAAATCTGGAGTCTCTAACTCAAACCTCTAGTGCCACCAACTGTCCAAATCTGCACTTACATTTGTGCTAATAACCTCTCAACCTCTCTAATCAAACATTTTTTGAAACATTTTTAAAACCTTTTCAAACTCCCCCTCGACTGTTGCTCTGATTTTCACAAAACATTAAATCAGATAATTTTCAGACCACAGTGAAAAAAATTTATGAAATTCAAGTTAACCCTCTGGAGTCGATTAACGCGTATACGCGTTTTGGGGTATTTTCTCCTGATAACCCCGAAAAGAACTTAAATTACACTTTCAGTTTTGATCGTACAGATAAGATCAATACATCAATCGAATCTGTAAAGGGTCTACTTTTTTTTGTATACAGACATAATAACAACAAAACTTTGTGCACTTATAAAATTAAAGATAACAAACAAGGAGTGCTGTCTGCAGCCTTTGTCTGCGCTGATCTTCAGATACAAATGCGTCATTAAAATGAACTGTAACTCAGTGAATACTCAACACAGAGACATGAGAGCGATATCTATAGAAAGCCTGACATGTCTACTTTTAAACTAAACAAGTGCTGCTGAAAACAAATATTCTGTGATAAAGTAATCCATATGAAAACAACGCGATGTCCGTTTTTCACGTCTTCCTTCATTATCTTCTAATGCGAGCACGCCCCCGCGCTGAACGCGCTTTTGAGATTCAAATGTTTCACTGAAGCGCGCGGCTTTTGAATACGCCCAGACAACAGAAGACAACGCAGCGAGACTGTTCTTCAAGTTTTTATTATTTTACTGTTTTGCTTCGCGATGAGAGGAATAAGACATAATTCACCCCAAAAAAGATGTGATGTGGTTGAGGATTTGAGATTTGGATTTCCTCAGAAAAAAGAATGAAGCACTTTATTCAGCAGAGATCATAAACACGAGTAAGTCTCTTTTTATTTATTTATATACTTGTACTAGTTTTCACATAACGTGTAAACATTTTACTAGTTAGACTTTTCCAAAGACTTTTTCCAAACTATAATTCCTGATTAAATGTATAATCAAGTGAAATATTATGAAGTTTCAATAACAATATACACTACTATACCATTCAAAAGCTTGATGTAAATAATATAAATGTACCAATAAATGTAACTGTAACACAATGTAACAAACATTGCTGTTCTTTCAATTTATCCCCCTAAAAAACCTGAAAAAAAAAATATTTCTCAGCTCTTTTCAACATTAATAATAATAATAATAATAATAATAATAATAATAATAATGATGATGATGATGATAATAATAACAATAAATGTTTTTTTGTAGAAAATAAGAGTGTTAAAAGGATTTCTGAAGGATTGTGTGACTGGAGTAATGATGCTAAAAATTCAGTTTGAAAGTCAGCTTTGATTGTTCCTAATAAACTGTTTAACTGCACTCACAAGTGAATATTAAATTATGTTGTGGGATAATTAAATATATTCTAAATAAACTACAAACATAAAATTATATAGATTTATTTTGTCCTCACATTCTTTCTTGTAACTCATCCCTCTCAGTGACACAGCTGACTGAATGGCTCATTATGCAGCTCATTATGCAGGCCTTTGTCTTCTCAGGTGTGAATTCATGATAGTTGACGCCCCTACTCGCATATGACTTTTACCAACAAAAAGTGTCTTAGAAAATTTAAATCAATATATTGTTTTCTGTAAGTGAGTAAACAAGATGATTTTCACATCATTTAGAAAGAAACAATTCTAGGGCTACAAGCTCCAGTTCTCAAAATATCTGGGAACCAATTTTCTGTATGTGTTTTATTGCCTTATTCAAGTGATTTAACATTTTTAGTTTTTTCACTAACCACGCATAACTTTTTTTTTCTCAAAAACACAATCATGTACATACATGCTGCTCACATATTATTATAGCCTAGTTTGTGCTGATTACAGTGAGATTAGACTTTAGCCATTTAGATATTTATAAGAAACTGATGAAAGAAAAGATGTAATGTCATGGCATGACTTATCTTGTCCAGGCAAAAATAATATTATTATACTGAGGGTTGTTTATTTATTAAATTTTTTTATAATGATGTAAAAGAACTCATCAAAGAGCAAACCAAAATGAACTTGAGGCTATTTATCCTCAGTGCTTTAGCATATTGAGACCAAATTTGGTGTGTTATGACAACCAAGACTTGTGAGTACCTGCACTGATTCAGCACAGCGCCAACTAGTGGTCAGGAGATATGAAAACCAGCTGTTTTTCCTCATAACTTCTGAACAGCTGAAGACTGGTCTCTTTATATTTGGAGCAGCATGCAGAGTCGAATGGCATCCATTTTTTTTTCATCCATGTTGACCATTTTAAACTTTGACAAAATGCTACAAATGCATTGGTGTACCATTACATGACTAAGTATGTCTTTGCCACCATGCCCTGAAGGTACTCAAAGTTTCAGGCCAGCGCCACCTTGTGGTCAAAAATTATAAAGAAATGTAAAAAAAAAAAAAAAAAATCCTGATAGCTTTATATTAGTTTTGCCTTTTGTCGTGTAACTGGTAGTGTTAATTTTGTTAATGAAAACTATGACGAAAAATGTTCATTGTTGAGCTATGACTAAAACGAGAAGACGAGATGATAAGGTCAATAAACAATAACTATAACTATATCGTCAACATGCAATTTTGTTTACATTAAAAAACGAGACTAAAATATATATATAAAAAAAAGTTATTTTCTTCAAAAAAAAAGGAGACATATTATTGCAGACTGCTGTATGAGCCTTTATTACGTGAGCTTTCTTGTGTGCGGTTGCCAGATATCAAGAGTTCAAATCCCCGAATCAGAGCTTCTCTGTTGCAAGGATACATTTTCTGCCTGGTGTTTTGCTAATTTTCTGTGACGCCGTCAATAATCTGAAAACATGACAAACAAGCTGGAGTTTAGCGGTCTAATGAAAGTATCACTCAGCCGGTCTGTGTTCTGTCATGAGATCTTGACTACATTTTTGTTTGTGATTGTGGTCACTGAGTAGATGCGCTTACTCAACCGCTGTTGTTTTAAAAGAGAAATAGGCTATTGCAATTTGGGATTATTGGAATTACTATTAAAACTACTATTTTATTTATTTATTTTTTTACCAGTTTTCATAATGTAGATGGAGAGCGTGCATAAGTCTTTGATATTAATTTATATAATAAATAGCCAATAAAAAAATCAGTACACTAGATGAGGTAAAATACACCATGTTCATGAGCTGGCATTCTATTGATTTCTGCTTACTGGTTAAAGTGCAATACCTGAAATGCAAAAGTAAATTTCTCAAATTAAAACTATCATCATGATTACAATTTTGAGCATTTCTTTCCTTTTTTTTATCAGTTTAACCATTATACAGCATGAGAAAAATGTGACAGATTATTGACTAAAATTAGACTAAAATGCTTAACGAAAATACATTTCGTAGACTAAAACTTGACAAAACAAAAACAGGACAAGGTTGATTTACGCACTCAACCATGTACTGTATGAATCTTATAAGGTTATTTTGTCATTCATAATCAGAGTCTGATAACCCCATAAACCCGCAATGAATCCGAATGAGAAACTGAGCAGACCCAGGACAGTGAAAAGAAAGAGACAAACACAAAAGGATAGATGAATACAAGAAAAAGAACAAACAAAAGGGGAGAAACGACAGGCTCGCAGTGGAGGAGGAGCCAGGCCGGAGCAGGCTGAGTGGAGCTTTTTGCCATGTTCTTACCTGTCCTTCAGTCCTCGTCCTCGGCCAGCTCCGTCTCTTTGTGGACCACCACGCGAGTGACGGACATGTCAGGGTGCTGCTCTTTGGCCTCCTTTATAGCCTGGGCCAACGCCTGAGCCCGCCCACAGTAAACCAACACAAACAAACAATAGCAAACAAAAGGTTTAAAGGAAAATAATGAACAACCCAACACAAGAATGAACGCAAACGGATGATGGGAAACATACATGCATGTGAACAACTGATGCTGGGACCTGCGTGAACAGCTCTCAGTCTGAGAGGATGGCTAATGTCACATCGCTATGGTAACCTGTGTGCATGCTCCCGACCAATCAGAAGCTGCGTGCGTGTGTGCGTCATACGACACAGATGGACAAAAACACCTCACGGCTAAAACGAGCGCCTGTCGTCATGCGGCTGAGGATCATGAGCTCAATCACAGCTGCACAGTGTGTGACTTCTGCTCGTACAATATCAACCCATTGAAATACTCAATAAACGCTAAGAAAAACCGCAAGAAACCAGTTGTATTTTAGGTCAGACTGTACGTAGGGCAACATGATGATATTAGATTGTGAATGATAAAAAAGTCTTCACAATCTGCCTTTACTGAGAGACTGACTGACTTCAGTTATCACAAAGTTTACTGCATTTTTTAAAGCTTTGCCAGTTTACACTGTTCAAACTATTTAACTAACATAGCATGTGAGATTTCTCTCGTGTAATATTGTGCTTAAACTGTCAAAAGCTCAATGTTCACATAAACACAGTTTCTCTGTCTTAAGTGGAAATAAATAAATAAAAAGAAAATCAGATGTGTGTAAATATACTGGATCAGTGCATTCGGTCTTAAAGTGACAGCAGCCTAATAAACCTGCTGCTGTCTGTATTGTTAATGTGAAGAATAAAAACACACTCACTGCTTTAGTACCTCTTACAACTTTAGTAGATTCAATTAAAATCAATGTATATTTAATTTATACAGTGAAGACTACATAGTGTTTTGTTTTTACGTATGATTATTCAATTTCTAACTTGAATGCTGCTGTTACATGTACTTTATTACGGACTAATCAGATTGTGTCCTGACATCCACACAAACCAAAGCAAGTTTAAGCAAATGTGTAGACAGATTAAATAAAGTCAGAAGCTCTGGGCAAAAGAGGGAATTTGTTGACTGTTAGCTCTTCACAACAAACCCTGAGAAGACCATGCTGAAGGAAGCGCTAAATAATGAGACACGCGGTAGATCCTACAGACACAAACCCGAGTCTGAGACATTTACAATGTCTAAAAACAGACTCAGGCAAAAATCAAAGAGTTTGCATCTGGCTTTATATATGTACACAGACGACAGTTTGTGTGTGTGTGTGTGTGTGTGTGTGTGTGTGTGTGTGTGTGTGTGTGCCTCACCTGATCGTGATCAATGTCAGAGTCTCCCGTGATGACGATGCGCTTCTCAATGCGAGTTTCGGACTGCCCGCCCTTTAGTGTCTGTCAATCATTAAAGAGACACAGACATGATGTGAACCACACTGAACAGAGGTACAGGACAGCACTTTATCTGCAAGTTTTAAAATGTACTGTATTTTTTACAAGATTGTTGGTGTAGGTTTTTGCATTAAAATACTATTTCAGTCTTTCTATATCAAAATCTCACATTTAATTCAATGTTACTTGCTGTTTCCTTGTAATTGTTTGTCAAATTTACCAGCAATTTCTGAGTGAAAATTTCACAATAAATACGTTTTCATTGTAAATAGGGTTTTGATTTGATTTTGTCTTTAAAAACTGGTCATACATTAAACTCACTTCTGACATTAAAATATAAAGGAACCTGCTCAAGGAGAAGAAATGAAGATTGTTCTCGCATCTATATGAAGTTCGGCTCTACTCCTGCCTGTCAGCTAATATCCTACATCCTGAACAGGATCATTCATCTCATAACCTCTCTCATATCTCATAATGTCACAGCCAGAGTGTGTGTGTGTTACCTTCGTGATGTGTGTGGTGGTGGTGGTGCAGAGCGATTCGGAGGTGATGGTTTGAGCAGTCATCAGCACGCCTGGCTCCCCGTCTCCATTACCATCCAGCTGTCAATCACAGACAGAACAAACAAACAAACACTCAACACAGCTGCGTGACTCTGCATTAATGCCAACCGTTTTAGTCAATGTTGGTGAAGCAATGACAAAATTATGAGCAGCTTGACAGGATTTAGTTTGAAAAAGTAGTGAGCTAAACTACAAAACACAGCCACATTAAAGCTGAGGGAATGTATTTTACAAGAGAATATACACATGTACACTTAAGACTACGATTTCAACTTCACAGGATCATGTGACCCCTCTCACCTGGGCGGCCTCGTACGTGATGGTCTTGGTTTCTGTGTGAACGATGGGGACCTCCTTAGTGGATATCTCCGTCTTCTGAGCAGCAAACGTGTCTGAGATCGTAACCATCTCAGTCTTCACAACAGGAGGCTACGGAGAGACAGAGGCTGTCAGTGTGACGCACGGGTACAAGAGGCGTCCGGACGTCTCACACACACACACACACACCACCACCGCTACACAGCACAACGCAGAGAGGAAGCTCATGCAGCTCAGAGAAACACACCACTGTAAACTAGACGTCTTTGGTATAATGCATGCAGTCAACAAACTGGGGGAAAAAACCAAAAAGATTCCAAATGACCATGTGACGGTACATTAGTACAGTTTTGGTTCCTGTGATCTTTGGCAGTGTTTACAGGACGACACACACATGCAAAAACACAAAACATAGTGCTGTGTGGATACGATATCAGATATCAGTCACTATATTGTGCTTTTCTATTAATACTTAAGATGTGTGCTATTTATCCGTGCAATCAAATCATTTTAGTGGCATTACTGAAGTTTCTGCTGCTCTCTCTCTCTACCAGCAGAGCCAAGAATCAATATAAACGTACTTATCATATAATTATGATATCAGGTACACTATACTGTATTAAACATGCACCACAAAGCTCCATGCAATGATACACGACATGCAGAACACAAGATGCAAGCCCCGGCATGCAGCGACTCAGAATATTGTGTTCATATATGTGTGTGTGTGTGTGTGTGTGTGTGTAGCTGAGCAGGATGGAATAAAAAAAATCAACTCAAAGGCGAGAGGATGGAAAGACAAACATTAAGACGCTTTCATTAATACTGTAATCGCTTCTTTTAAGACAGGCTAGAGAGAGGTTTCAGCCTTGCGCTGATAAAGCAGGATCTTCGTCCAGGAAGGAGGAAGGAGTGGGAAATGGAAGAGGAGATGAGGAGAAGAGTGGCGGCGCAGGGGAAGTGTAGGCAGCCGTCTCAGCTCGGGATGTCAATTACCTCCGAACAACAAATAACCTGCGGCAGGTGCTCTGTTTCCACACGAGAAGCGCTGCCGTTCACGATGTGTGGCTCCTCCTCCTCGGCGGCAGCTGTTTGGGGAGAGGGCGGGGCTTCACCTTGGGGGGCGTGTCCATTGGGAGCTTCGTCCGCGTTAGCAGTGGCTTGTCTGTACGCTCTTCCTCATGAGGCTGCGCTGCTTTCTCTTCCTCCGCCGCAGGGCCGGGATCAACTGATTCTGCGGATGGCTGTGACTCTATCGCAGAGGGCGGGGCTTGTTGAGAAAGCTCCGCCTCCTGTTCCTCCTCGGGCTCTTCTTTGATCTGCTGGGTGGAGATGCTCGTGCTGGGTGGCTGAGCGTGGTACTCCGCCTCATCTTCACTCTCGCTGTCCGATGATAAACTCCTCTCCTCCTTGACCTCCGTCTCCACGGGAACCGATGCCTCAGGGGTGGAGCTTTTGGGTTTGGCTTTGACGACTTCCTCAATGACAACGGTCTCTTCCACGACCTCTATGACCTCGTTGCCTTCAGGTTTGACCTCTGCGCTCTACACCAGACATGCACACAAACACACACACACGAGGGATGGAGAGAAAAGCAAAGAACATAAACCATGACCACAGAACAAAAACGGAAGGAAACAAACTTCCTGCAGACCTTAGTCAAAGTCAATGTCAGTGTAAAGCAAATAAAAACAAAGCTGTGATGTAGAGATGTACAGTCTGTTCAATGAGTGCAGTTTTGTGCACCTTAAAAACGCACTGAAATGTGTGATGCACACTTGAGAAGCAGCAAAACAGTCTACTAGAAGTAAACCTCGTCTTGTCTGGTGCCTAAAACAAGAGGAAACATTGCAGCGGTTCTAAGAAGCAGAAGTCGTCGTCTTTAGTTGTGAACAATCTCTTGCCCTGTCCAAATACCCACAGCTGTGGTCTTTGCTCTTGACTACTTCTATGACGTATTTCCTGTATTTGGTTCAAGTGTTCAAGTGAGGATGAAGACCACAACTGTGTGTCAAACTTTTCAGTACCTGATGGGACACACTTACAGTGTTGTAAAAATGCAAGTGTTTGCATTTTAAAATCAACGTCTAAATGTCTGTTCAGCAGTCCCTATAACAGATGACGATCTACTTTGTGGTGCTTCTAATTAAGTGATAAAAAGCATTGCAACTGTTGTACAAAATAAATATACTGTCTTTGCACCAATAAAACATGCAACACTTTGATTTACTATCAAATTGTTTGTAATATCTAATTATGATTAATATTTAACTTGCATCGGAAAGGTTTTCGTGACCCATCGTGAGATCTGGGCATAAAGTCTGACGATATATTTCCAGAACATGATGCATGATGGGATACACTAAGGCTCGAGATGTTAGTGTGTGTTAAGGGCAAGACTGTAAGTGTGGGTATTTGGACAGGCATCTGTATTACATACACATTCATCTCTCAATTAAATGTGCCTTCTTCATTTTTCTTAAAGTAAGCATCAGACTGAACACACTGTACATCTGTCCCTCACAGCACTGCTCTCATTTGTGCTGAATCAAACATCTCCTCCGACTACGGTCCATAAACACTGCAACACCTCACACATACAATCAACAAGCAACATAATGAGAAAGAGAGAGGATCATAACAAGCTGAGATGAATGAATGCATGGACAAACAGATGGATGATCAATCTGGTGAAGATGGAGAGAAGAGGGCTGGAGTCGTGATGTCTGCAATGGAACAAGGATGAGGTGTGTGTGCAGTGTTAGGTGTGTGTTTGCTCAGGTGATGTTAGGTGTTAGGCCGAGCGAGGACGATGGACCACCTTGCTGGCGTCTCTGCTGTCCGTCCCGGGACGGGGAGGGGTGTTCTGTGGAACCTGGAGGTAATCATAGCACACAGTCACTCAAACACACGCTCTCAGAGGAGTCCTTCACGGGACGAGACCTGCCTGTGTGACCCGATCACAGGAGATGCATTCGAGACACGTGTCTCAGCTGACCGCGAGTGATCGGATGACCCGAGACAGTTAATGGGGTTTGAGACGGTGGACGGGACAGTAGTCAGCAGTGATGCTAGTGAACAGAAACATCACAAACAAGACGTTTCTCTCTCACACACACACAATGGCAGAGATGGAAATGATTTGCTAGTTATGTTGTTACTGGATGTTTATGAGCTGTTCTCATGTGTGTGATTCACAGACGGATGTATGAGTGTATAAACTGAGCTGTAGCTCTCAGGTCTCATTCATATCGTGGCATATAATGACTATATGTTTTGATTTTGATGGCTTTATTGTACATTTAATTACATTTGTTGTCCATTTCTGAACTGCGGTTAGATGTATAAGAAATAATTAATGCATCTATAGACTACTGTTCAAAAGGTCATTAATATTTATTTTTTATCAAATACTATTATTCATCAAGGATGCATTAAATTGATCAAAAGTGACAGTAAAGACATTTATAATGTTACAAAAGATTTCTATTTCAAATAAATGCTGTTCTTTTGAACTTTCTATTCAACAAAGAATCCTAAAAAATGTATCAGTTTACACAAAAATATTGTGCAGCACAACTGTTTTCAACATTGATAATAATCAGAAATGCTTCTTGAGCAGCAAATCATCATATTAGAATGACTTCTGAAGATCATGTGACACTGAAGACTGGAGTAATGATGCTGAAAATACAGCTGCGCATCACAGAAATAAATTACACTTTAACAGATATTCTCATAGAAAACAGCTGTTTTAAGTCATAATAATATTTCACTATTTTTACTGCATTTTTAATCAAATAAATGCAGCCTTGGAGATCTTTAAGGCTAAAAAAAAAAAAAAAACCTTACTGACCTCAAACATTTGAACAGTAATACATTATTTTTATGTGCCCACACACACGGTGTTTCTTCACACATCAGCGAGGGCTGGATCAATACTGACTGCCAGATCTGAGCATGAACTTGATTCGCTTTAAAGAGGTGCAGACATGTGGCAGTGGAGAATATAAAGCCGTAAGCAGCTGCATGAAGACAGAAAGCCAGAGCAGGCCAGATGAAGAGACAGACAGAAGCAGTAATGGCTGAGAGTTTACTGGCCTCTGCTGGAGCAGCTGCGGTACTGCAGGAGCCAGCCAGCCCAGAGAAGCACGCCTTACTCAGAAAGAGAGAGGTGAGCTCCTCTTCCAGACTCTACAGGGGTTGTGCAAAGGGCAAGACATGAAACGAGCAGGTGCAAGAACAACAACAGACACATAAACAGAAACAAGAGAGAGAAACAGAGTGAGGAGAGAACAGCTACTAACACAACATGCACACACTACAGGAATAGCAGTAAAGCATTTTAACATGAACAGAGCAGAGAGCATGTGTGCGAACAACAGTGTTTGTAACAGTGTTCAACAGGTGACGGCATCAAGAAACGGGTGCAAATAAAATGCAAAAATCACACACACATGCAAAAATGTGCAATATAGTCATTGGCAGGTATGATTAATAAAAGAGTAACTTCAAAACATACAAATAAACAGAGGGAGCATGTGCACAGCTGAAAGAGACAATGTGACTGCAACTGAGCAAACCTCAACAATGAGAGAAGCATTCTGCTAGAAAACACAAAATATTCATGAGCAGTGAGGAAACCAAAGGACAGAATGAGCAAACGTACAGCATGAACAACAGAACTCAAAGAGCCAATCAAGAGTGAACAGATGCACCGATCAGACTGAGAACTGCATCGCCATTGGCTGGTGTAGAGGATAGGAGGCGTGCGTGTGTGTGAGACAGTTGGGATTATGGGTCGTCTTCTTAAATCGACTTAGACTCAACCAGACAATAGTGTCGTCAGGAGAGACAGGTGTTAGCGAGGCTTCTCAGGGGCACTGAAGTCGGTCACTTGCTGCCATTTCTAGTCATTACAGTGGGGAAAGAAAGACAGTCCAAAAGAGTTGTTTCAAAACACATTTCAAAACAGGAATAAAATCTGATATTTGTTTTGAAATAATTTTTTATTCATTTTTTTTTTAAGCTCAATGTGTTTTTGGAAAACCCTACAGCAAGTTGAATGCAAATTCAGACCAATGCAATCAGATTCACAGTGAGATTCAATTTAATTTTGAATAATGATTTGATTCCATGTTTTTCTAAGTGCATTCATACAGTACTACTGTTGATATGAATGCTTATCCTAATGTGTTTTAAGTAATAAAACGAGTAAACACATTAAATATGTGTCCGTACGGGCTACTTAGAATAGAACAAAGGGTGCAATGTTCTGATAACATTTTTTTTTTTCTTTAAAGCTGAGAACACCTTGCATACTATTCCTTTGCAAACTTTTTTTTAAAGACTGAAACAAATGGGTCACAATTTAAAAATACAGGTTTTAAGATCAATGTGATACTGTATGTGTCCCTGGACCACAAAATCATAAGGGTCAATTTTTTTTAAACTGAGGTTTGATGTATGATTTGTTAGGACAGAACAATATTTGGCTGAGAAACAAGTATATGAAAATCTGGAATCTGAGGGAGCAAAAAAATCAAAATATTGAGATAATCGTCTTTAAAGTTGTTCAAATGAAGTTCTTAGCAATGCATATTACTAAACAAAAATTAAGTTTTGATATTTTTATGGTCGGAAATTTACAAAATATCTTCATGGAACATGATCTTTACTTAATATCCTAATGATTTTTGCCATAAAAGAAAAATGTATAATTGTGACCCATACAATGTATTGTTGTCTATTGCTACAAATATACCCCAGTGACTTAAGACTGCTTTTGTGCTCCAGGGACACATATATGCACTGGCAGGATTTGTAAATGATGCACTGACAAAAATAAGTGAATCGTTACACCCCATTATTCAATAAAATATTAGAAGACACTTATTTACGCAATATTTTCCCAACTGTCCCACCGTGCAACAGAAAACACCCAGAGTAAACCAGCTTCTCAGCAGAGCAGAGCGAGAGGGGCATGCAGAGCGTCTGAGGAGGCGTCCGAATCCCGAGCAGAAGCACACGTACCCCATGAGTCTGCAGGCGCAGGGTGGTGGCAGGGCTGCCCGTCAGGTGCTTGTCCCACTGACTGGGCCTGGGCTCGGGCGTAGCCTCCATAAAACTGCGCTTGAGCTCACTAATGCTAGCCTGATGTTTCAACACATCCTCCTGGGTCTTATCCAAGTCATCCAAGAGCAGGCAGGAGGACAAAGGGACAACCAACAACCAGCACATTAGTCATGTAGAGAGTGGAGTCCCGTTAGAGTCGAACCTCACTGCTCCCCTGACGTACCCCGGCGGACGACGAGCCCTGAGCTCCGTTCAGCATACATAGAGAGTTAATATTTCAAGTGCACTCATGATGTTAACAGGAGGCTGCTAGGAAGCTTGCTAGATCTGGACCAGAGCGGTCCGGTTCTGGAACATCTTTCAGTAACTAATGATGTCCAACGTTATTGCTTCAGTAGTAATTTGAGACAAAAGAAAATGAGGTTGTGAGGGACATAAATACACACTGGGAAGGCCCTGATATACTAGTGAAAGTGAAGAACGAATGGGGTGTGACATCATTACAAACAAAATCTGGGTCATCTGGAGTTTGTTTCGATGGCTCCAAACATTTCGCCAGAGCAAATTTCTGAACCACTGAAACAAACTTTGTTTAAGCCAGATTTAATTTGAAATGAAGTCACACATTTGTTAACCCATTCATTCTTCTGTTCTAATGGTGTAACATCATTTTGAATAAAACTGGCTAAAACATCATTCGTCTGGAGTTTCTTTCAGTGGTTCCACACACAGCTCGCCAGTGCAGACTTTCAGATCACCAAAACAAACTCCAAACAAACTTTAATTAACCACCCGTTTTTTCTAGGGATGCACAACATTATCTGAACATTATCGGAATTGACCAAAAAAAGGCTTAAAATGTAAACATCGGCCGATTTGAAAACATTATGCCGCTATGCCTTGCTGATAAGACGGATATCTCACATGTGCTCTGGTGTGATAGTGATAAGATCACGTCAGCAGTGTGCTCATTCTTGAGTGAACTTTTGCCTGAATTATGATTATTTACTAATATGTCATATATTTTTCAAATGAATTACATTACATTTACATTTAGTCATTTAGCAGACGCTTTTATCCAAAGCGACTTACAAATGAGGACAATGGAAGCAATCAAAAACAACAAAAGAGCAATGATATATAAGTGCTATAACAAGTCTCAGTTAGCTTAACGCAGTATTTGTAGCAAGGGATTTTAAATAATATAATAAATAAAAAGAAAACAGATAGAATAGAAAAAGAATAGAGCAAGCTAGTGTTAGAGATCTTTTTTTATAATTGTATAATAAATGAAAAGAAAACAGATAGAATACAAAAAGATTAGAAAGGTAGTTAGATTTGTATTTTTTTATTTAAATAGAATTAGAATAGTGAGTGCAAAAGTTAGAGGGTCAAATAAAGTGAATTATGAAAACTTAAATATAAGGAGCTCTATTTTTTTTAAAGCTCTTTTGCTTTAGACCATCTATTAATGTTAAATCCACAAATAAAATGTTAAAATAATTAAATCTGTCTGAGAAAAAAACATAAACAAAATAAAAAACAGCAGAGATTGATTTTATTACAGTTATTTTCAAGGCTTTCAATGTACTCTCATTAAAAAAAAATAACTTTAATAAAGTTTATTACTTATAACAAATAAGTTTTTGCTCAAAAATAACCAAAATTAAAAATAATTTGTTTATAATTTCTGCACAGGGGGGACTTGGTGGTGTTTCAAAACAAAGGGAAACATATCCCGGAATCAGCCAAAGTGATTTGAAAAATACTGGCATATCGGATCTGGCAAAAACCTACTATCATGCGTCCCTAATTTGTTTTGTTGGTGAACTGTTACAAACCTTGTTTCTGTGAGATTTACTTTCAAATGACATCACACATTCGTTCTTCAGTTCTAATGGCTGTAACATCATTTCTGAATTAATCTGGCTACACCAAAGTTTGGAGTTTGTTTTGGTGGTTTCTAATAGTTTGCCACTGTAGACTTTTCAGAAAACTACTCACAAGCAGTATATGGTTGCTCAGACTTTTCAAACTTACTTTAACTTTTTAAACAAAAAACAACTTCGGTGTAAGTATAACAGAATCTTTACATCTTCTACATCCAGGTGTTCATAGTCCAGCTGACAGAACATTGCAGATGCTAAAAATGAGCTCAGGGCCTTGAAACAGTACTATTGCTCCGACTGTGTGTCTGTCCTTCACTGACTCATTTTCAATCCTATCCAGTGAAATAAGAGGTCTACTTAAACCCTTAAAACCTACAGTCATCATCCTGAATAAGATCAATCAGTCTTTCCCATCTGAAGGACCCTGGCAATCCCAGTACAGGTTTGTTCTGGTGAACCAGTGGGATTACGAGGGTCAGGTGACAGGTCAGAGGTCAGCGTCTGTGGGGAGCAGTGAGGCAGGACTTGTTTACACACTGAGGACTGGAGCGGTTCAGTGAGACACTGCTTCAGAGCCAAAGACACACAACTGCTTCTGAGACACCAGACTCATCTAAAGCTGAAGAGCGTCGTAATGAGGAAACTTTCTCTTGTTCCAGTTTAACATGTAGAGAACACCAATCATCAGCAGGCCGACACTGTGATTGATCTGTTTGCTTTTTATCAGGACCTCTTTTTTTGACTCATCATTTGACAAAAGGAATGAAAACTGCAAAGTAACTTTACTACTAGTGTTTGGTGATGTGGTCTCACACTTCAGCTTTAAACACTGACATTTAGGCCACATTTTCCTGGTAACCACAAACCAAATCCTGTCTGTGTCTGTCTCAGGGCTCGTGAGCCGGGTGTCTTTGGCACTGCCAGGGTCACCCCAGGATGAGTAAATCCATTTAGTTATAAAATCAAACATAAACAATCACCACAACCAAAGCAGAAAGTCACCTGTCTGTTTAGGGAAATGCTATTAGTGTTGTTATGACAACCATTCCCTCATGACATTTACACAAACGCTAAAAACACCACGTATCACGTACATTCAGTTCACCCGCTTTAACATGCAGCCCACACACACACACACACACACACTAAAGCATGCACACAAAGCCTGAGAGAGGAAGAGTGAGAGGCAGCCCAGGACAGAAGCCAGAGAGGGGACACATGTCCACCATCCATTATGCTTTTGCTCTTTCTTTGTTTTCATTGATTACATACGACATACGAACCTCCAACATTAAATTGCTATGTCTGACATATATATTTTCCCCCTGCACTCTCAACTTGCTCTGTGGATTAAAAATGAGAACACATTTGAACAAAAATGAACAAGACAGATGGTAATGCACTGGAGTCAAATCTGATGAACATCTCTGATGAGGAGACGATGTTGAATAATGGAAAGTGAAAGTCTGAGAGCACCAGCGGAAATGCTTCTAATGTGCGATGTGCAAATTATATTATCAGCAAATCAATCCGAGTGTTGAACTGAAAACATTCTTCAATCTCAAACTCTTAATGTGCTTTCAGACTTTCTGATGCGACTGAAGGCTGATCCAGTTCAGTTCATACGTGACACTACTGATTTCCTTGTCAGTATCAGGGATCTTGAAGTAACCAACCAACAGGCAAATCAGCATTTGATCACAAGTCATCAATCTAGCACTGCTTAGCCAATCAATCAGCAAATTACTCCAGACAGCACACGTGATTTGAGCCTCATTTGCAGTTGTAACTACAGAAAACACACAGGATAACAGCAAATAAAAACAATCAACCATCACCACAGCAAAGAAAGCCAAGATTCCACATCATCAAACAACCATGATGCAAGAACCCCATCACTTTCAATTGGACAAAAACATGAAATTAAAAAAGACATTGAATTACAACAATTTGCATCTCAAACAGAAGTGAAAGACCTTTCTCTGAGGAGCGCCAGCGCCATCCGTCTGCTCATGCCGCCGGAGAGAAGAGATGAAGATTAGTTCAAAACATGTCTTACAATACCTCTGGAGTGTGTGCTAATTATATGAATGTGATTACAGATGCATGCTGGGAAGGTTAGCAGACCTCAAAGGCCGTTTCAGAGGTGATGGATGTGGCTGCATCCGCGTTTGGCCTCTCCATGACCTCCACCTGTTGACTCTAATTGGTGGAATAATGGACAAAATAGTCTGAAAAGGTGAAATGGATGATGGGAAGGCCTGAAATCCCAATCAAAGTGACAAGGAGCGAGCCCTGAGCTCTGGGACAGGCTGGTCTGAGTGAGATCATGCTTTTCTGTTTGAGACTCTTAGAAAATACCTGAAGGACTTTAATGAACTCGGAGAGAAATCTATCCAAAATACATATAAATCTGCTGTTTAGTGTAAGATTAAAGGAGTCATGTGATGCGATTTCAAGTTTTTCTTTGTCTTTGGAGTGTTACAAGCTGTTTGTGCATAGATGAGATCCGTACTTTTATTCTCGCTGTAGTATTGTTGCCGTGGAGACACTGTGTGTTTCCAAATAAGGTAACATCTGTCACACGCTTGAGGTATTCGGCCAATCACAACGCACTGGATAGCTGGCCAATCAGAGCACAGCGCGCTTTTCAGAACGATGAGCTTTGTAACAACTGACGCGTTTCAGAAAGATGGGGCAGAGAGAAGAAATAGTGTACGGTATGTGGAAAATAATGTTTTTCTTTTTACCTTAAACCACGTAAACACATTGCATTACACCAAACCAGGGCTCTGAACTGGTTCAAGGAACAAAAACAAAAACTGGAAACGAACAAAATTCTGACAGGAACAGAATCAGAAACAGAAACGAAATCAAATTTTGTAGTTCCGAACAGAATCGAAAATTTGAAATGGCCATTAACCGGTTAATAACGTTATTTTATCGTTCCATTTATTATTTGAAATTTGCTGTCAACCAATCATGAATTCCAGTAGTACTGTCTATGCAAATGTGACGCTGAAGCCAACGAGTGAAATGTCCGCTCAGCTGTGAACTCTTCATAGTTAAGAGCAATGCACCGCCCTTAGAGTTTATCTGAGGATAGTGTAAGATGAATTCAACAGATCACATGCACCTACAGCACAATCAATTTAATTCATATTGATATATTAACGAAACGAAAGAAAAAATTTCATTGTTCACGGTTCATTGTGACACGTTACAAAGTTTTCGGAAAGGAAAACGAAACAGCAGAGAGTAGTTTTCTTTACTTTGCAAAAGCTTCACAGTTTTAATTATTTTGCAAAAGCTTGACAGCTTTGAATAATGTCTCGCTTCTATATAACCAACCAGTGTTGGTATGACCATTGCGCCGACGCCTTACGCGCACACACAACATAATTTTGCTGTATTGAAGCCTGTTCATTATCAAAATAAAATAGTTAAAGAAACAAATATAAAGTTACACTGCTCCGTTGTACAAAATGTTGTGTTCAGCGTGACCGCGCCTCACTGTGCTGATATAGCCGATGTGAAGGATGATGTTTTGTGTCGATGAAAGTACAAACACTATATAATAAATAATATTTTAGCATCCAGATACGTCGGGAATATGGAAACAATTGGATTTGTGCCGAATGAGAGAGGTAGGCATCAGCTTAAATTAATTTGTTTTTGGATTGACGTTTTTATAGCCTAAACTTTAGAAGATTTGTTTCGGAGAGAAACTAATAACTCTTTTTATTATGTTTGTAAACATTTTGCTTAAGCTTCAGGCATTTTTGCCTTTATTATTTCGGAAAGTAATAGGGCTAATAAAATATGTGACGTTAGCTGCAACTTGTTTTTTTTTTCGCTCTCAAAACGCAATGTTATACAAGTATTTTATTTTTTTTAACAATGCAGCAAACATTTTTAAATATCTTAAAAATACTTTGATGTCTTTAAAGTGTTGATAGATTTTTTTTTTTTTAAAGTAGCCCACATTTGGCCAAAATCTAGAAAAGATGATGCTGTACTGGCTGTGACTAAGCACAGCGGGTTATTGGCTAACGTTACCAGATCTCTCTTTTTTCCTTTTCTTTTTGAGTAAAGAAAACACTGTATTTTCTTATTATCATTATATTATTAGACAAATTATAGGCAAATAAAATTCTTTTAAAAAAATAACATTAATAACCGGTATTTTCTTCCACCCGGTTTCGGAACGATAATAATATCAGAGGAACGCAGGAACAGAAACGTTTAAATATAGATTCTGCTCGGAGTGAACCGATTGAATTTTTTTTTTTTCGTTTTGAAGCCCTGCACCAAATACACAAAATATTGTTATTTTTAGCATCATCATATGACCCCTTTAAAGCTGGTCCAATAAATGCTTCAGCTGAAGTGGGGAAAGAGTTTTTTCAGACAGGATGTGGACTATAAATAGAGTCCCACTGGAATGCTGCTGATTTACACAGCTACAATCTGAGCGCAGGGACTAATCTGCATTTCACACTGGAAGGTGGAGTGGGAGAAAGAGCTATAGAGGCAAACAGAGACAAAATGCACACAGTAGCGGTTAGGAGGTAGGCAGACAGGGAGAAAGGAGCAGGGAGGTCAGGGGTCAGTTTAGGTGGCGGGGTCACACTGCATTTCCTCTGGAGAGCTCGTCTCGTGAGCAGTGACCTCCACCAGATAACACAGGGACAGGGACAGGGCCAGAGGCAGCGCCAGCAGCAGAGACAGCGCCACCGACTGGCAGGCGGAGAGGACGATGGCGAAGAGAAGCAGGAGGGAAGGGGAGGAGAGGGGCAGGTGACGGTGCAGTCCGGCAGGGAGCAGCAGAGTGGTGCGGTCCTCCGGCAGACAGCCGTCCTCGTCCAGCAGCCAGGGCAGACGCCTGCAGAAGCGGAGCACGGACAGACCCAGCCGGGGCAGGGCGGAGCGCGGCTCTTCAGACAAACCCTCGCCGCTGCTGGAGTCTTCGGCCGGCCAGCTCACAGGCTCAGAGTCCGGCTCCAGGTGGAGGTCAGGCTCGTGCTCAGAGATGTCAGACAACACGTCCAGCTCAGAGATGGTGTCGAGGGTGAGCGGCAGGGAGGAGAGGGTGGAGGAGGACGGGGAGAATGGGAACATGAAGAGAGACTGCGTGGGTGCAAACGACAGAATGCAACGGAAGAGGAATGTGCATGGGAAAAAGACATGGTGGAGTGCGCGGGGGAAGAAGGGGAGAGAGAAACACAACATTAGTCAGTGAGCCGAGTCGAGGTCGGGGTGTGAGGGATGACACATTAGGAAAGACTCGGGTATTTAGGGGTGTGCTACTGTGTGTGTGCGTGAGGGTGGGTAAGCATTAGACAACAGAAGCTGGCGGAGTGTTGGTGCAGAAGCTCAGGAGGAGAGAGGAGGGCGTTTTCACACCAGGCTGTGGAGTCCAGTCGAGCTCAACTCAGTTTCTTTAGTGGCCACGAAAGCACGTTCAAACCAAGGAAGATAACTATAAAGATATAATTCAAAAAATCGTTCTCAATATTAAAGAATAGCAGAGTCCACACCACAACTATAACGATAAAGGCACAGAGAAACGATAGCGTTGGAATCACTTTCAAAACTTTTTTTTTTTCCAGCTGATGAACGATAAAAACACTGATACCCATTCAGAATAAATCCTGATCTCACGAGTTTGAGAATTTAAAGTGGCAGATGAGGGTGCGCTTAGAATAAACAGACGATATCGTCCGCTGCTGTGGACGCTAATAGCGTTATCTTTATAGTTATCGTTCTTGGTGTGAACGGCCTTAAGAGTGTCTGGGGTACGGCTCACTGTTGGTTTAAGAGCTGGACTAATTTGTGGAAGTAAACAACAATTGATAGTGCATAATTTTAGTATAAAAATACTGTCTGTGCTACGTGCGTCCCGAGTATGAATCCCAACTCGAGGACATTTCCCGATCCCGCTACGCTATCTCTATTCCTATTAGTCCTGATCTGTCCTGTCATAATAAAGGCAAAAATGCCAAAAATAAATCTTATATATATCTTATAATATTACCAATTTAACTGCATTGCCAGTATCGGATGATGAAATTTAAACTGAGCTGATTTATGACACTATTGTCTACTGTTGAGCTGCTTTATAGCTGACTTGAACTTGTTTAATTGACTCTCCAACACTGAAAGACTTACTGAACTGAATCAAAATTGAGCTGAATGACACTATTTGTCTTCTGTAGAGCTGCTTCACAGCTGAAACTGAATGATAATTGATAAATAAAAACAAAACAAAAAAAAAAAAAAATCTGTATTGTAAAACTACATATAAAGCTGCTTATCTCCACAGAAATGGCCTTTAGGGAGCAGCTTGCATTTGATGCATCTTTTGCAAGTCCACTGTGCTCAAAGTTTTGGTAGTAAAACCAATGCAATTAGGGACATTCTGACATTTCTGAGGTCACAAGTTGTCAGAATTCAACTGTTTGGATTGGGAACCACATTTGATTCTTTTTGGATCTGGTTCATGTGAACTCTAGTACAGTTCAGTCAATATAAAAGTAATCTGGCCTAATTTGAACAAGTGAGCTGCAGAATTAATGATGTGATTAGAGGTCGACCGATGTACTGGTTTTGCAGATTAATCAGCACCGATAGTTGATTGCTGGAACTATCAGTTATCGGCAAAAATTCCTGCCGATAGTTTTCCGGGTTGCTGAGAAGGCTCTGCTGTCATTATACAGAGAGAGCGCCCTCTAGAGGCGAATCACTGACACCTCCTGCTGTTTGTTTTGACAGGTGAGGCTGCACAGAGCGGGAAAATTCATTCAATATCCATATGCAAGTAATTCCAATGCTATGGACTTTGTGTAGATATTTAAAGATGACCATCTTTAAGCATGACATGGTAACACTTTAAAATAAGAGTCCATTTATAACATTACAATTAATGAAAGCTGTTTAAGTAGTGTTCCTCGTTAGAGTGTGTTAATTTCAACATTTTTACCATTACTAGGGCCCTATGAAATCCATTTCATTTTATTATTTTCAAATTCCATTTTTCTGGATTCCGTTTTTAATAGTTAAATAAAATCAAAATTTTAATAATCAAATAATCAAATAATTTAATAATCAAAAAGCATGTCTAATTAATTAATATCATGAAACTTATACATTTTCACATCAGTTTTTTTTAAAGTGTAACAAAAATAACATGTTTATGTCCATTTGAAATGTTTTATTTTTTTCTCACCATATTTTTATTGTTACCTAATTCTGTGTTTTAGCGTGTCTAATTATTTGAATGCATAAAACAACTTAATTTATTCTTTTTTTTTTCTTAAAGTAGCCTTATGATTTTTTTTCTCCTCAGAAATTGTGTTGTGTATTTAAATTTTATCAAATGAAGGCATAAAACGTTAATTTCATTTATCTTTTAATTATTGAAAATCAAGCAAACTTTATTTTTTGGCAAACAAAGGGGATTTACTATTAAAATTAAAACCTGGAAGAAATGTGATGTGTGATTATTCCTTAAAAATAATGTTTGTTTCAGTTAAGTAGCAGCAGTAGTCGTAGTAGTAGTAGACTATGTACATTTTACTGAAAAATAGGAGTAGGCACATTGAGCTCGTTTACATGCACGTTCTTAAGCCGATTATGCTTAATAAGATGAAAATGCACTTGGTCATGTAAACGCAGTAACCCGTTTTCTTTTATCACAGTAAAGAAAGAAGGAAATATATCACAAAAGCAGACTTTTTCATGACTCAGAAAATGATAAAAATGTGTTCTCATCTCGTGCAGCAGAAGTAGCCTATAAGTGGTTCAGTCACAATGCTATCCAATGAGAGGATAATATACGAGCTGTAAGTTTCCAAACATGTTGCAAGCTTAATTTAACATCACAACCGACAAATGTATGGAATACTCTGAGTCAGATACGCAAATGATTATATTTTGACGTCACTACGGGGAAATAAGCTGATTTATTAATGAAGTCATGTAAACGCAGCTTTACTGATGTGCATGTAAACGGGGAAAACTGGTTATTTTAATAAGCTGATATTTGTGAGTTATCAGCTTACTGGTGTGCATGGAAACCTGCTCTTCATGTCTTCAAATCAAACCGGACTTTTATTTTGATGGGTTGCCGTGAATACCATTACAGTTCTGTGTATGTGGTATGACGCTAGTTTTACTCAAATCAAACGGTCAAATGCTCATGAAGTGACTCTCAGAGCAGTTCTGGAGATGTTCTTCATGTGTTTATGTCATGTCACGCGCGCTTGTGTATGTGTGGAACTTTAAAACCGCGATTCTGTGCCATTCATTAACAGAGACACGCAGAACATGCAGGATTCATATTTAAATATATTTTTGCTGCTTAATATTTACAGATACTAGTCCATATCACGATTTGATTTAAGTATAATGACCTACTTTTTGATTAATTCATTCAAAATTTGACAAATTCCGTGACATTCCGCGTTAAACTGTGAATTCTGTTCTTATGACTGGATTCCGTCCCCGTTTTCAGCATCGCGGAAATCATAGAGCCCTACATTACTAATACATTTTTCAATTTTAAAGTTTTTTCTGTTAACATTAGTTAATAAACTATAAGCTAACTAATGTTTAATATAATATTAATATTTTTATTAGTAAAGCACAATTTTAGTTTTCGTTCAGTATCCATTTAAAAAACTACCGGCTGATTAATCGTATCAGCCAGTGTGGTCCATCCTAGCTCTCGGTATCGGCAAAATCCACCATCGGTCGACCTCTAGATGTGATTTTCTCTTTATTTATTGAATCACTTGCTTTACGTCTGTGGGGTAAACCACTGGTGCAGAGAAAGTGAACTCTGGTTCAGACCAAGTGTGAAAAAGCCCTGAGAGAAACATAGAGGCATCTGTCTGGATTCCAGTGTCCTAAACGAGAGTAACTCAATCACCGCTCTTCAGTGGGCTGGACCTACATCATATCTAACGAACCGGCCGGTGACGGGCAGAGGGGTGGAATGTCGGTCGCCACGGAAACAGCCAATAACGGGCTAGATAACGCCGTTATTGTCACAAAGCTGGCTTGTGTGCATTTGAGGGCAGTTACACAGACAGGAGGAAGTTCTCAAAGCGCTAACATCCTCCATTGACTTGCGTGTAGGGCGTCTGTGAAAGACTCTCTTCATGTGAGAGCTGTAGGTTACGGCAGGAATGCCGGCGCTCCTTCAGGGCTCACGGATGCCATGAATACAGGCCTTTGACGGACAGAGAAAGGTCACGTCGGGGTGGCAGACCGACTCTAGGCATACGGGTCAGCTGGGGATGGAGGCTTCTCTGGGTATTGTTCAAGAACCGGACTCAGCAGTGTGAGCCGTGTATGAGTGTCTCCAAACAGAGGATGATCCCAGTGTATTACAAAACATTTAGGCAGCATGATTCTAGGGTTAGCTTGAGTTATCATTTCAACAAATCAAACCAGAATCAATACAAAACAAATGGGGGAGAGGTGAAACACCAAAAGAAGTATTTTTTATTAAACACCCTAAGAGAGAAACTCATTGTTGCAGTATGAGTGGGCAGGCATCTGTTCGTTTAACGTCTGAGCAGGAATAATAGCTAGTTATTGTTCCAGAGCACTTCCTATAGAGCTGAGGACTGTGATGAAGATGATGAAGAGGGTCTTTCTCACCTTAGAGTCAGAGTTGAGCTCAAGAGCCGGGCTGTTCTCTCCAGCGCCGTCCGCTTGACTGTAATCACTCACGTTCACCACAGGAGCTGCCGCGACACACACACACACACACACACACACACACAGACACACAGACACACACACACACACACACACACACACACACACACACACACACACACACACACACACACACACACACACACACACACACACACAGACACACACACACACAGACACAGACACCCAGAGACAGACACAAACACACACACACACACACACACACACACAGACACAGACACACAGACACACACACACACACACACACACACACACACACACACACACACACAAACATACCGTTAGTCATTAGTCCATATATTCAAATCTTTAAACAGTGCTGTCTGACTGAAACCATTTAGCAAATCTGAAAGGTTTTTTCCATTTAAACCCGAAAGTGAACAGTTATGGGATTTTAAAATGAAGTATTGCACTATTTCCAAGTGACTAAACAAATTTAAGTAGATAAGACATTCTCAAATTCATGTTTATTTTTCAATTCATTTTTTTCCTTAAACTGATATGTTGGTCAGTTATTTGATTTTCATTGACAAAGTTTGAATTCAATTAGAAAGAATCTACAGTACAGTCTCAAACGCCACTGTATGACTGTTTCATTAAATGTTGAGATTTTAAAAAATCATTCATGTTTATTAAAAATCAATTCATAAAGCTGAATTCATTCGTGGTGGAGGAGAGTGTTTTGTGATCATACGAACCTGAGAAAATGCTGCTCATATCATCAGTCACATGACTGTCAGACGTAAATAAAACATCTGTTACTGCTTAGACAATTACATTCATATTTATATTATTCATATGAAAATAATATCCTGTTTATTATTTGATTATTTAAATATCCCGTTTAAAATGAGAAAAACTGAAGTGCAATGGTTTAAATGTCTTGTGCTTGTGATTTCAAAAATGTGGAAATTAGCAGAAATAATTTAATGCAAACTCTTATTTACATGAAGTTAAACATCTGACCCGGCTACTTGTTTGACTAGTAAAATGCAAATTTGTGCAAGCCCTAATTTACATAAATGTCTATAATAATTAATGTATATTATAATTATTGCACACTATAATAATGACATTTCAAAAGTTTGTGATTTTGTTCTCGTTTCTTTTTCTTCTAAATAGTATAGTATTATTCTTGTAAACAGTTTACAGCATTTGAGTAATAAAAGAGTCCATGCGTACGCATTACAGAAGAGCAACAGTCACTCTGCAGGACTTAACAGTGATCACATATTATTTACAAAATGACTTTTGGATTGATCCCTTCTTATAATTTCAGAGATGTGGATTCAGACGGCAGTTAAATTCCATACAACCTTTGTGTTTGTCAAAAACAGAAGTTCATTTATCCAGAAATTGGGAGAAAAACGCTGGATTTGGATGGCAATAAAATCACAGAATATCCTCTGTAAATGCTGAGGATTACCTCACGTCCCCACGAGAAACAATTAGAGTCCGGCTTGGTTCTGTGATTTCTGTGGACATGCAGAAGTGCATCCAGACTAGCAACTACATCTGCCAAAATATGTATGTGTAGATGAGAGCACATTATTATGACTACAACGTCCATTCCAGAGAATGAAGCAGAAGTAACATCAGCCAAGATTTTTCCTCTTACTTGATTCCTCTTTTGATCAGACTTCCAAGATAAGGAATTTTAACACACATTTGACTTCAACTGGTGCACGTTTACTGAATTCAACATATACATGATGATCTCCGGCATCTACAATATAGCATACGCTGCTATTTAAAACATTTAATGTTGCATGCTGTGCACAGTTTCATGTACTAAAATACACATGGTAGTATGCTGTATGCCGCACAGTATTCAGTAAGACAGTATTTAATTCTAAACGTGGCCAAAACCTCAGCTGGGACTCTGAAGCCCCTGAGGTTGAATGACATTTACGTCCAAAGACATCTATCACAGACACACATTATGGATATGGTTTATGTAAGTGTTTTTATGGGGGTGTGTTCTAGTAAGCCAGAGGAGCACTGCAGTCCACACTTCTGAGTATAGAGTACTAACACTCACACACGCACTATAATCTGTGAGATTCACAGCAGCACGGCCGCTCTCCATTAGGAACCTGTGAATAATGGATCCGATGGTACTGAGGAACATGTGAGCGCTCTTTTCCTGGCATGACCTGCTTTGAGCGGGGTGAAAGTAGGCTAATGTAGCCTGCGCTGCTGGGACGTCAGTTTCATCATGTCACTCTGTGACAGCTCTGAATCGCTGCAGAACTGGGCCACCCGCAGTTCCCCGCGCAGCCACCAGGGGGCGATCTCAACATCATTAAAACACCACGGCCGTGACTGGATTCCCAGCAGGAGGAAAACGGGGTCATTTTAATGGAGAGGAGCTGGGAAAGCAGATTCTCAGAAGCTTTCATCGGCGCTCATAGCGGCTGCACATGAATCGAAGCAGACCACAAGTTTACGTCCTTGCTCACAGGGATGATGAATATTGTGTTATTGAGTGTCCATCATGTGATGCTGATGTGTGCTCACAGTAGGAACAGATCCAGCACTGAGAGTGTTAACACACTGCCCTCCACACGAGGTGAATGCTGACCACGTGCTAACCAGTAAAAAAAAATTAAAGGGCTAGATGCGCCAAAACACAACCCTGAAACACCTCCGACTCTGTTTGATTCTCCAACATCACATCACAGAAATAAACATCCTGCTCACTGCTGGAAAGACTCGGGGCAGAAGAGAGACACTGCTGATGACTGACCAGAGCTGGAGCTATCTTTAGCCTGATCGCTCACAATGTTGACCAGACCACTTCTTAAAGGAATGTTCTGAGTTCAACACAGCGTGTGCTGCGTGACGCTGATCTGCAGAAAATAATTCACTCTTCCCCCAGTTTTAAAGGAAGCATGAAATGGAGAACCTTATGTTAACACACATAAGAGGTTACTCTACAGTAAAAACATGCCGCAAGCTAGTTCAAAACTCTGAACTAACTCCTTCAAATATGCATGATTGTTTTCTGCCCTTCTTAAACATCTGGATTTGAAATCAAGAGAATCGTCACAATTTCTTCTTAATATGTGTCATCATCGTCTGTTCTGAACGACTGTCTCTGTCCATCAGTCACTAGATCACGCTGCTGCTGGAGAACGATGTTGAGTAAGGCCGTCAAACTCAGACAAAAAGAAAACTCTGCATAGCCTTTATAAAGATCCGAGCATTAGAAATGCATGGCTGGAGTTTATATTAATGACGCACATGGGCGACTTAAAGATAAAGTTTGCATTTGTTGTTCATATTTCACAATTAGTTACAGCAGAGCTCATAGAAAATGCAGGTCAGCACATTTATTAACAATTTTACAGTGTGTTTATAATAAACGTCAAACCAGCATTTAATGCTATTAAAACACCAAGCATGAAAGCTGCAACCAAAACTAACGTTTAACCTTTGGCAAATGAATGAGAAGCAATGTAATTTCTCAGACCTACTTAAGCTGCAGCATCTTTTGGGATAATAACAGTGCTTCAAAACTATATACTTAAAATGAAGCGAGCAGAAGCGATTCCCACACTGAAAACAGACTCAAGGATATATGGCTCTATCACAGTGCTTTCCATCTCGAGTATCAAAACACACGACATGCTGTAAATGGGGGTGTGATTACAGTCTGACAAAATTAGCCAATCACAGCAATGTTCTGCAAGAGGGAACGCCCCTTAAAATTAAGCCTACTAATAAGTCTACTGCTGCAACGCCAAGAGGGCTAACAGGTCAAAACATAAAGCTCATATTTCTGTTAACTACTTCCATCAGTTTTTTTATGTTTTTTTTTAGTTTGTGGAGTGTCATGAACACATACAGCAGCCTAACGCTGATGCTCTCTGTGCTTCATTCTGCTCTGCCTATAAACCCCTAATTTCCTCTGAGCTCATCTCTCCTGCTTGCTCCACAGACAGGAAACAGATGTCCCTCATTTCCTGTGTCTGTCCAGTGCAGAGAGCCGGGACAATGCGGCTACATCTATTCGTGAACACGGAGACAACAATACAACACAAGATCACCCCTCAGGACACGAGACAGCAGCGACGGACAGACCGCAGATAAACAAACCTGGGGTCATTCATACAGAGAGAAAAACAAGACAAACGAGTGGTAAGTGACAGGTATAATACATGCTGAAGCCCGTTCACGTGAGCGGTGATTTACTCACTGCAGGTCATGCTCCGCTCGTGCTTTACATCTGTATGGAGCAGACGCCTTCGGTTTAGAGTTCAAGCATCCTTTGTCCAACTGAACTGAGCAGTTTTTATATCATTAAGAAAAGCTAAATGACGGTGGGGTCGGTGTTTAACCCTGAAACTGAACTCACAGAAAACTATCTGCATTTTTACATGTGTATTATTTAGTGTTTATTAGTCTGTCTTCTTCATGGGCACTGCTGCAGCCGATTTCAGGTTGACCTTTATAATGTAGGATAAACTAGTTCACACACACACACACACACACACACACACACACACACACACACACACACACGCCTCAGCTGAAGGGCCTCATTCACCGCTGGGAGATTTCCTGCAGATACAGAGTTCATCACCTAGAAGCTCGCACGGCCCGGGGGAAGAGTTCACTGACAAACACGCTGCGTCACGACTGCTGCTGCAACATCAGTCACGCTTGTTTTCTGCTCCTCTGAGGGTACAGAGGAGATTTGGGCATGTTGTATTGTAAAAACAAAAATAAAAACAGGCACTGCGCCTCAGTGCCTTTCTAAGAGCCGAAGCCGACTGTAGACCAGAGAGTTTTTGGGACCAGATAAAGACTTCCTGTCACACACACACACACAAACACACACACACACACACACACACACACACACACACACACACACACACACACACACACACACACACAGCTGTACCATGGCCTGAACACACAACATCACAGGCCATCCTATGCAACGTTTAATAGTTATGAAATATTGCATAAAAATGAATCATTTCAGCAATTGGCTTTGGCTAAGTGTATTTCCAACTGGGCTGGGCTTTATATCAGATATTTGAGATAAAATCTAAATAATTCTGCTGATGATATACAATTAGTGAATATTAATCACTTAGGTCACATCTAAGATAGCCAAACTAATACCGCTTCTTCATTTCACAAATATGACCACTGCTTTCAAACTCTTGTATGTGCTTCTGTTTAAAACTTTTACAACGACACTGACCATTGTAGCTACTTACAGACATTTCTGTTGAGCACCAGTCAGATGTTTCAGTCAGTTTGTTACACCTCTGTTCAATACACTCAAAACACCGGAGGCTTTCATTAAGCATCTCAACTAACAACATAACCGCGGAGCAAAAAAGATATTCATTGATTATAATGCAGTGATTTAAAAAGGAAAACTCCTTTATCGCTTTTTGCTTTATTTTTCATGCCACTAGCTACTCACTGCAAAGGACTGACAACTGGATTTAAATGTGAGACTGAATCCAAAAAATGTGAAAAGTGAGTCATGTTTCTTTCTTCTTTAAAGAACTTGCTTTGTTGTCACAACAACCACAACTTTTGGTAAGGAATATTACACTTTGTATAATTTTCCTATTTTTATATTTCATATTGTTACATTGGTACAGTGGTACCTTTAGCTCAGTATGATTTTAAAGGTTCCTTTTTAGTTTGATTAGTCAGTAAAAAAACTGTAAGAGATTACTACATTATGCCTAGATTTGCCATGATTTTGCAATAAACAATGCGCATGTATCTAGATGGGGGACAAAAAAAATAAAATAAATAAATAATCACCTTTTTAAGTTTTAAAAGTATTTTATATCATCAAGATTTAGGAAAAATAGAGAGATACATTTTTAGCTGCGTTGCCCAGCCAATATTTCCAATTCCAATTAAATGGCACGTCAAGAAAAAGTGGATTTCACACGAGGGTTGTTCACAGCCACACAGACTTAACCGATGAACGGGGATGTCGTATAGAGCCGTTTCATTTAGTAATGCAGAACTCATACTCCCGTTAGAAACGGGACCTAGTGTCTCTGTGACACACAGACAGAGCAGATGAGGTGCCATACCTCCATCAAGACTGCGAGAGATGCGCTTGCTGGAGGTGCGCTGGAAGGCGGGCGCGGGCCGGTCGATGAGGGAGCTGGCCTGTCGCGTCTGCGCCTGCGTTCTGCCGCTGTAGCGGAACTTGGAGCCCAGAGTCAGGAACTTGGTCTTGGTGGGCTGTTCAGGAGAAACCAACCTGTGAACAGAGTGACAGACAGCTCAGAGGACACACACTACACACATGTGCTCAAATGTCTGTTATGTATTACTCTCCAAATCATCAAGTCGTGACGTGATCTATTACTGACATCAAACTGCAATGTGACAGAAAAGACAACCGAGATCACCGATTCATTAGTCAATGAATTGCATTCAGTTACAAGCAAAACAATCCGTGACACAGGAATCTGTCTGTTAAAACTGAATTGGCATGAGTGTGAAACATTTCCCGTCTTTTGCACACAGTGAGGGACGAGTCCAAATTAAGGACAGCATGTCACAGATGATCAGCATCTCCAGTTCAGTTGACAATGATCCAGAACATTCCTTCAAGCCTGTCCTGTTCTCCTCCTCAGGTGTTGGTGGGAGTTTGAGGACAGAACAGATAAAAAAAAAAACGTGTCAGAAAGAAGAAAAGCACTCTGAAAAGTGTCAAAAACTGAGGAAAAGGAGGACGGTTGAACTCATATAAAGTGCATCAGCATGTGTTTGAGAGTGTGATGTGCCAAGATCACACTTGAAGATCTTGAACAGGATCTCCTCTGAGTCTGGCCCACAGAAATGAAGACAGATGTAAGTGGGCAGGTAAACGCTCTGGCTCTCTGATCCATGTTCTGTAAAATATCCCACTGCTCCTCACAGCACAGAGCTCAATGATGTGCTCAACAGTGTTTGGCAGCAGCGTCTCTAATAAAAGTGAAACCGTTAGTTTATCTGCTTCAAGAACAGTGCCATTGTTTCCTCGCTAGTGAGAAACTATTTTACTGATAAAATCACAGAGTAGCACTGACCACATGCGTGTGAGTGAGTGTCCGTACTGTATGTGCGTGAGTTTGAGTGGGGAAAAGAGCGAGAGAATGAGTATGTGCTTAATAATACCTGATTTTGTGGCAAAAAAAACATGGAAATAATTTGTTTTTATCCTATTGTTTACTATATTTATTTTCTTGCTCAGTGTCATTGTGGAGTTTTGGTTCTTTTGCTGTTTTAGGCTGTAAGGACCTGGAAATGACAAATCATTTGGCAAAGTGATTTGGATTATGTAATGCAGTCAAGAGCTGCATGGAACTACTTTAGTCGTTAACTGTTTAGTCTGAAAATAATTGCAGACCTTGGAACATTCGTCAACCAATGAAATTTAACCTTTGTGCGCTCCTCATTTGGGAGACACACTCATAGTCTTCGTAGTCAAAAGTGACCGGACACCTGAAACGTAACTTTTTTCTTCAGTAAAATATTAATTTAATGTCTAAGTAAGTGAGCATCATTGATCATTGTTCTCGCTAAAATATTTCTCATAACATGTGATCTGTAGTTTAGTTTAAAAATGAATTATTGTGCACCTATAGCACTCCTCGCTGTCATTAAAACATAGCATACCTTAGGAAAATGATTTATATTGTTAATAAAATTATGTAATTATGTTTTTTGTAAATTATGTAATTTCAGTGTTTATCTCCATTAATGCGAGTGGAGTGTTTAATGTAAATGTGTATATCGACATGAAAACAGAGTTTAAAATCGTTGTTTACTTCATTACTTTTCTCACTCCAGGAAAAAGAGTTTGTACGCATGGTCTAGAATGTCCGTACTGTGTGTACATATTTACACAAGTTTATTTTTTATAAATCACGATATGTGTGTGGAAAACTGCGTACGCATGTTTCTATGGCCATTTTGTGCGTACGCAACGTTTATAAATGAGACCCCAGGGGAACACAGCTTTGTGATGCTTTTGTTGGCTGACAATATCAGTTTATCAATTTTAATGTTTGTTGTAATTTAAATGTTTGGTTTTTGGCTAAATGAGAAAACTAACTGCATTCAGGTGGAAAAAAAAAAAAAAAAAAACAATCACTAAACAGAGCAGAATAGAATAGAAAATATGACAGGACACAAAAGAGAGCAGCTTATTGTGAGCAGCAGTGCATCTGAAGTCTCGTGAGGTTAAGTGTGTCACACAGCTCTCTGGAGACACACACACACACACACACCTCACTGCGTGTGCGCTTCAAACATGCTACACTGACCGCACACATGACATAAGAGAAGACGACAACCTGTTCATGTCCAGCCACCTTCACACTCCCTCACACACACACACACACACACACACACACACACACACACACACACACACACACACACACACACACACACACACACACACACACAGCTCATCCTCCAGGATGGATTCAGGTCTTGTGAGGCTGCAGCCACCTGAAGCCTCTCATCTCATCAAAAACTCTGTTGTACTGCTGATATGTTTACCTGAAGAAGGTGTGGTGCTCAACGCAGACTTTCCAAACTCTTTTGGCAGCCCGGTGGTTGGGCAGCTTGAAGCCGACGGTGCTCTCGAACTGCTCGGCCTGACACACACATATAAATCATGTTATCAGTTTTACAGACACAGTGATCGCCATCAGCCTCAGACACGTGTTCTGCTCGGTCGCACCTCTCCCGGCCTGATCTTGATGTAGAAGTTACTGCGTTTGTAAGAGATCTTGAGGATTTTGGGCCAAGCAAAGCGGTTTATCCGTAGACGATCCTTATAGATCAGCAAACCATTTGAACACACTCCCAGCATGATATCCACTCCCTCAGAGTCCTGGGAAAAGAGAGGACAGGCAGTCTTTAACTGAAAGACATTCACAAGATCTACTCACACTCAGACACATCTGTGCATCATGTCAGGACTAGATCAGTAAAAACTGAATGAATCTGAATAACTACCAGAAAAATAAAGGCAGACACCTGCATTAACAAACCCCCCCACACACACATATACCGTAGACTCCTATTGATTTTATTAGGGTTGCCCAATATGTCACCCCAATTTTGGTTATTAGCCAGTATGCTGTTTAATTTTGTTTTTCAGTTCAGTTCTACAGTAACACCGGAAGTTAAGCAGGTCAGCGTTCCCGAGAGTTTCACAGAAGAAACTGACACACACCGTTACACACAATAACTATAAATCACTCCAAACTCAAACTCTTTCAGGGTCTTAATACAATTATAAATGGCATCCATCACGGCGCTCACTGCCGCCACTCCAGCACTTATCTGAATGTGTTTATGTAACGTCCTAAAGGGATCTTTATTGCCGGGGCTTTTGGGCCGTGGAGCACTGATTATTGATCCGTCTGTGTTAACCGTAGATCTCTGAGAGGAATCGATAGCGCTGATAACAGATTGAACTCAGACTATCTGACGCCACGAGAAGCTTTTAACACTAGCACAGCTCCCGTTGCTCTCTCACACATCAGCGCATCAGTAAGTGCTCAAAGCCGCAGGTCTCCTGTGAACTCTGACCCTCGCAGGAGAGCGGATGAGCCTCAGCCTATACAGAGATTCACGAGACAAAACCACAACAGAAAAATAAGAAATAATTCATGTGTAAACACAATGTTGAGGGACATCTAGATGTGTTTTGCATTGTGACATTTTCTTGATCACAACTATGTGCTGGAAATGTGAGCAATTTAAAAATCAGAACTATGCTGCACACAACCTTAGTGTACCGATATATCGATTTACCGATATTTAAGCATTTTACCATAATCGGATATCGGTTTTGCAATATCGGATTCACGGATTAACGCCGCCATCTTTTAGGTGTTTTGAGAATTGCGCGCAGGATCGCCATCAGGATCGTCCTGTCCCAATAAAGACGTAACTTTGCGTTAATTAATATGCAGCCATGAATGAGCGCATGTTGGAAATAAGAGCGCTGAATTTAATTCTCTCTCTGTTGTCTTTGCTCATCGTTAGTCTCGTGAAGTCAGAGTCATGCAGATAATCCGTCAAGATCCTCTCCCAATAAAGACGGAACTTTGCATTTGCACTTTTTATAAATAAAATGTTTTTTATTGTTGTAATATAAAGATTAAACTTAACATGAAAGACTAATTTTCAACACTTCAAAAAAAAGATGATTGAAAAGAGGAAAAATCTAAGTAAAGTGTGTTCTTTCTTCACTCAGTCATTTATTTACTTTATAACAGTTAATAAATATCAGTTCTGCATATCGGTTATTGGGCACATAAACATGCAAATAATTTGTATCGTATCGGTTATAAAAAATAAATATTGGTCGATAACTAATAAAGTGTGATATAACTTTTACAACAATCCCTGCATATTTCATCAAAAGTGTTTTTATACAGACAGACATAACATCGGTCTAATTCAAAAGACTTGGAATTACTTATACTACATACAGATGTGCAATACTCTATTATTCATAGGCACTAAAATATACATATATCATCATGTACATATATATACTATATATTCCATATATAATAATGTTAATAAAGACACACTAATTTACCTATAACTACAAATTTCCAAATGCTGTTATTCTCCATGTATGTATCAACGTCCTGTTTATTAACCTTTAACTACCTACTGTTCATATTAAGTACCTATTTTAGTTTTTTTTTTTTTTTTTTTTGTAGTATATTTGTATGTGTCACCATTGCTCCCTGAAGGAACTGTGTTTTGCTTTTAACCACTGGCATGCAATGTGCTAAAAATGAAAATAAATTTGACTTTGACTTTGATAACCAGACTAAAAGTAGTTATTTTAATTTCATTGAAATACTATCATTTTTTAAATTAATATTTACATTATTTTACATTTTAGAATTTTTTTTTTTATTATTTTTTTCCAAATATCACTAGTTACTAGTTATTTGAGTATATCAAATGAAAATAAATAAAAAAGCAGAAATAAAATTACATAAAAAAAAGTTTTATGTTTTATTTCAGTTTAAGTTTATCTTATTTATTTAACTTACTACATTTTATTTTTATATTTTCTGTTTTCATTTTATGATATATTTTATATCATTTCAGTTAAAGCTTATTTCAAGTAACTGAAGTGCTTTATTACGGTTTTAATTTGAGTTAAGTGTAAAAACCCTGAACTAATACAGCACCATGTGTCAGTCCTTAAAGGTCCTGAGATTCTCCAAGCTGAGCTGTGTTTCACCTTCAGTTTGCAGAGAGACAGAGACACAGGAGAGGAGCAGACACACAGTGTGGACTAGAGACTGCTATCAGTCCCGCTGGGAAAGAGCCGGAGAGCTGATGTTCCTGTGAGGGTTTAAAAATGGCAACAGAATATTTTTCCCAGACCCGCTGTCTGAGTGTTTGCAGATCACAGACCTAACCGTAATGCTGCTCAAATAAGATGGCGGATGTATCCAAATGTGTGCTTCATGTGGACTGCTAGTGACTTAAAACAGCAACGGGCTGAAGGTACAGCTGCACACTTCCATGAGAGACAGTCTGGAGATGATCTACCTTGGCGTGATGCAGGTCTACGCCGTACATGGAGAGCTTCTTGGCATTTTCCAGAAACTGTGCGTCTGCCTGGGCTGGAGTCATTCCCCTGAAAGAGATATGAGACAGGTGTTATCAGGACACGTCAGCACTGAGCAGATTAGCACTGATAATCCTCTGATCATAGTGAGGACCGGAGTCTGATGAGGAGCGCTTCACAGACGTCCAGCTCTGAAATCACAAGATCGCTAGAGAGCCTCACATGTGTCTCGCTGAGCGAATCGAACAGACGCAAGCGCTTTACTCGCTGCATCTCATGACTGCAGAACTACACGTGGAAGAATATTCCTGCTGTCGAGACAGATCTGAAGCTCATTCGGATCGTTGGCAACATGACTCCACTAGTGACGACACAAGCAATCCGCTCCCAGTTACTATTTTAAATTTAAAATGCACCACCTGCAAAGTTTTCAGAGACCTGCACAGATTAATACTGTCCCTACACAGCACAAAAAAATTAAATTAAACAGGCTGCGGCAAAAATTCACCTGCAAAACAGGGTGACTACAAGATTAATCAAGACATGTTTATTCAATATATTGAAAATGGTGTACTAATATATCATTACATACAAAATAATCATAGCCCATTTGAATCTAAATCATCACATTAAGCTGTATCACGATTCCCGTTTTTCTGTCCCTCAATGTAATACCTCTTAAAATGACAGTGAAGACTTTTGTAATACTACAAGACTTCATGGCATTCGATTTGTTAAGGACCTGTGGGACTTGTGCAGCTCCACCACCTTCTCCTCCAGCTCCTTGGTCTGGTTCGGGGCGAACTGGAAGTCTGAGATGTAGTCCAGACGATGCTCTTCGGGGTCGTGGTCCCCGAGCTCCCCCTGCAGGGTGTAGGAGCCCAGCAGGGCGTGTGTGACGAAGGAGCAGGGCAGCCGGCCCGACGCGATGTCCTGCCTCAGCTGGAGACACAGCAGATACCTGCAGAGACCAGGAGAGAAACCATGAGCCGCCACCCCTGCAGCCTTTCAGAGCGGCCGGCGGACCGGAGGAGACCAGCTTCTGTACCTCGTGATGTCCTCGGTCAGCTGCGACGGGTCCGGAGGGTAAAACTTCACACTGAACACAAACTGCCACTGAGAGTCTGAAGACAAACACAGAGAAAGACAACGAGAGCGGGTTAAACACGGGGCTGGACAATAACTCAATATCAACATATATCTTGAGTTTTTTGTTCTTTTTCAATAACAATATGATTTTTAAACATTTCCGAATATACATTACCAATGTTTCCCATTTGTAGCGGTTGACTTTAGCCCTATTTGGACAGGACTAGTTTTCTGAACTACGTTTGAGTTTGATTCTTATCACCTGACATCTGTGTTTCTAGTATCGATTCGGACGGGATATGTTTATTACAGAGGAGGGAGGGTCTGTTTTGGACATCTGGACGCTGCAGAGATGCATTGCATTGTGTACAGTACAGTCATTCAGATTGATGGTATAACCAAAGTTTTACTACAAATACCACGGTGAAACTATATGGATAGTTGTACAGCAAAACCATGGTTAATGTGTGGCTACTTTAGTTTAACTATTTAATTTTTTATTTATTTGTAGTAAACCCATGTTTAATTTTCATAAAGGTACATAAGATTTACATGATGATTAAAACATGATGTAACTGAGTGCAGAAATGACGCTGATATTACAGTAGCCAGTCTTAAGTGTTTACGTGATCTGGCTCTTGATTTTATTAGTTATTTTTTATTTTTTTAAGTTTAAGTGATGTGGGTGTTGATTTTTTTTTAGGTTATTTCATTTTGAGTTAACACACAAGGAAGAGTGCTGTGAAACAAATATAATTTGCAATCACAGACATTCGCATTCGGACAGATTAGTTTCTCAGAGGATCACAGAGTTTACTGAAAAACAGTAGATCATTTGCTATGGAGTTATTAGAGATTGTGTGAGAAAAACACAGACGTGGCAGAATCCGGACGGGATTAAAATCACAAAGTTTGTCTGTGAAACACAAATTTTGATAAGTTAAAAGCTAGTCCCATCCGAATAGGGCTTTTGCTGAATAAACATGAGCGCTGCACATTTCAGAATCAAAACTCTGCGCTGGTGTTTCATACGAACGGATATCTGAAGGGAACATACTTTGTTTTCACAGGTTTGTAAGAACAGGTTAAAGACCTTACAAAGCTGCGTCTGGGAGTCTTTATGTTTATCTGACCGTAATTTCACATTTCTTGTTTGTATGAAGGCTTAATACAAATAACAGGTGAACAATTTATTTGTTTTTATTTCTAAAATATTATGTAGTTTTATTTTTTGCAGTTTTTCTGAGGCTCTGATCGGAGTTATATCATATCGACCGAAGTTAAGAAATACTGTCATGATATAAATTCTGGCCATGTGGTCCAGCCCTAATTAAACGAGAGAAAAATCACTTCCTCCAGCTCCACTGAATATCACAGGAGTGTGAGTCTGTGCAGGGCAGAAACACAAGCACAGCCTCCACTAGCAGATGTGCTGTAAAGCTGTAGGGTGGAGGGACCGGCAGGGATGACGGTCTGTTCAGTCCATCAGTCAGACAACACTAGCTCATGCTGTTCATCATTCAGACAGGATGAAATGAGCCACAATACTGAAAGATTGAAAAAATGAGTACGTTTACATGGACACCAGTAATCTAATTATTTACCTTATTCTGAGTAAGACAGTATTATGATTTGAGTTACTTTCAGAATATTCCTCTAATGTTCCTGTTTTACATGTTATAGTACATAAATCGATTAATGGCACGTCATTACGTCCCCATGCGACGTTATCCGGCGTTCCCTCCAGAATTGCACGTATAAACATAAAGTTTGTCTTTGTTATGATGCCATATACAGTTTTAGGTGTTTCATTTTTAAGTTCATTATTTGTCATGCTAACAGACGACGGGGTTGTGGAAGCCATGCTCTTGTGTTTGACCTCAAACGGTTGACCGCTGCTGTGTGTGTATCCTGTCGCAAAATGTGCTGAAAAGTCCTACAACGACAGTAACAGTGTGATTAAAGTCTTTACTGCACTTCCATATTGCGACTAAAATAGGAATACTCCACATGTCTTAATTCGACTTGTGTTTACTTCGATGAGGGTGATGATGTGTGGGTCACTGTGTAGTTCTGAAGTTTTTGGTGATAGTGAGATTACGTCTCATGGTCAGTTCATGCTGATATATAAGCATGATTGAGAAATTCATCTGAGAAATGAAGCGACACCAGATGAGAAAGATGAATGATGCTGCTGGGAACTCAACATTAGTGATGTGCTCAAATGAGTCTAAAAATTCTGGAAACACTGGAGCAAAATGTTGATTTTAAATTAGACTGACAAAAATGTTCATTTTGACTGCAATATGCTTTCATGTGGTCAGGATTTTGTTATTTTAGTTTTAGACTATTTTCATTTTAAAATAATTTTTCTTATATTTTCTTTTAATTTTAAAGGATTGAGTCAATTTTTTTTTGTTTTTGTTATTTCTGTATCTCTGTATCTTCTGTATTTAATTCTGTAGCATTTATCAAATTTAATTTCAGTTTTAATGACTTTAGTACATCAAATTAAACTAAATGCAAATGATGCATAAACTACTTTTTTATTTTAGTTAACATTCATTTCATTTCAAGTATTTTTTTTTTTTTGTTATATTTTATATTATTTTTTTTTTATTCTGTTTTTTTTTAAGTTATTTATTCAGTGATTGTTTATTTATTGATCATGAATGAATTAATTGAGTGATGCTTTGTTCAAGTTTGACTGAAAGCACATCTCAGGTCTCTGATGAACCAGTCCTGACTGATCTGGAGCCGGTGGGATTGTTCACAGCTGAACCAGAGCTCTGGACAATAAGCCGAATGACAGCACTAACAAATTCAGCTATGAATGAGGCAACAACCGTCCAGAAGTGAGACAGAAACTCTGGACGCTCTCTGTGATGCTCTGTTGGGTCAGAGGAAGGAAATGAGGTTAATATAATCCATCAGCTCACTCACGTCACTATACAGACATAGAGCACATGGCAGAATGAATGGAATGATGTGAACTTTAGTTCAGGTCACTGTGCTGTGCAACAAAGTAAAAAAAAACTCATTCTTTCAGTGAGAGTCTCTGGAAACGAGGACACAAGTGCCATTTGTATAGACGTGTCCTTCAGAAGGAGAGCTGCTCTTGTGCGTGTCCTGTTTTTCTATTTTCAGCTCTCCTCCAGACGCTCTACAGACGCAGAGACTGAGTCATAACAGCAGATAAGACGTCTGATTCACCTGTGTGTGTGTGTGTGTGTGTGTGTGTGTGTGTGTGTGTGTGATATATACAGCACCTGACTGCGTGTCAAACAATGGCACACTTCAGAGTGAACAGGAAGTGTTCAGCACATTCACCCGCAGTCATAAAAAGCAGACGTTAAGCCTGTAAAGCTGCTGATAGTTTAGAGTTTTTACCTTCAGCTGCTGCTTCTGGGGTCAGATCTTGAGTGATTTTGATCAAGTAAAGGTCAGAATAACTGCAGTAATATCTCCAGATGAACTCTTACTGGACTGAAGCAGCTCAGCTTTACTTGATTCTCCATCAATCATGTTTTAGAGTCTCAAATCTGATCCTCAGGATCTTTTGAGGAGCGTTTGTTTCCAGAAGCTTTACTTTCACTGTTCCTCAGCGGAGGAATGATCTTCACAAGCCTCCAGAACATCTCACATCTTCTGAGGAGCATTTATTTCTTCATCTCTCAATCACTGCATTATATGTTTGGATCATTTACATCTCATCTTACTGAGACACATTACTGGAGATATAGAGCACAGACTGATATTCAGATCAGTTTATGTCAGTATCTGCCCTACTGTTATAAACATCTCACTGATTTTTGCTCAGTTTGGGCTTCTAAATAAAACCGAGTTTTGTGGATGGTTTTGATTGTGTTTGTGTGGTGTGAACGAGGAATCTGCTCTCTCTCCACCCAGCTGCAGATGTGTGTGAGGACGACAGAGCCAGAGAGTCTGTCGTACTGTCAGCTACTCAAACACACCCACACCAGCACATGAAGAGAAAGAGACAGCACGTACTGCGGATCTGCCGCTTGATTTCCTTGGTGACGTCCAGCCAGCACTGCAACACAGAAACACAGAGTCATCGGTCAAAGCACACACTGAACACAGCATCTGAGCTCTGACCCTGCTGTGAGGAAGACAGCTCACCATGCAGTCCTCAAACACATTCACCTCAACTTGACCCTGATTCAGATGCTTTGTGATTGCATTTCAACCCATATTTCAGAATTGTGTAGGATTAAGGATTAAGAATAAATTCTTGCAGAATAAGACATTGATATGTGTTTTGTACGTAATAATAAACAGCAAATATCCCAGTAATATTCATGCTAATAACCAACTAGTTAATAGTGAGAACTGGACACTAAAGTGTAACCAATACTCTTATTAACTCAAAGTATTTAATGTGAGAAGGGTACATAAAAAGCATGCATTTTAAGGTTAGATTTTAATTAAATTATTGTATTGTATTTAAACGTTCTACAGTATATACATAGTATTACTTTTTCCTTGAAAAAGTAATTAAATTACAGTAATTAATTAGTAACTAGTAACACCCAACACTGGATGTGAAGTACTTTATTTACAAAATTAAAAAATTAAGTAATTGTTCATATTTCATTTGATTACATTTGTTATTTGTCACAAAATTGTTAGTTTTGTTCATTTTTTGTAATAAATTTTAGGGATGCACCGATCATGATTTTTCATGGCCGATTCCGATACCGATTTCCTTTTTTTTTTTTTTCTTTAAGCAACAAAACAAGAAAGAAGGAAAGTATGCATAAACAAGATGTTTATTTGGTATTTAATAGGCCAAACAGGCTTTTGGCTATTGAAAACAATAACCGTAACCATCTGAATAAGGGCAGTGACTGCACAGTAAGTAGCCTGCATTCAGTACAAACAGATGGTACAGACATCAGCATTTAGCTTTTGTTTTTGAATTGGGTTGAAACTACATAAACTGGCCTTAAATGAAAAGATTAACTGTAACCATGTGAAATTAAAGGCAACAACACAATCAACACACATTCAAGAAGATGTTTCTTAATCAGCATTCAGTATTTGTTTTAGTTTTTAAATTTGGTTTTAAATAAAAAAGGTCTTTACCAGTGAGACTAAATAAAAGTATGCTATATAAATAAATTATTCCAAAATGTTAAAATAAAACAAAGATGCAAAGTGTTTCATTTGTCCAATTAAAAAAAGAAAATAGGGTAATGATTCACATCTATATTTTTTTACTGGAGCCAATGAAAAATAAATAACTATTGTCTCAAGTTAAAAAAATATAAATGTGAATCATTACCCTAAATTTTTTTAATTGGATGAATGAAACACTTTTTTTTCAGCGTGCTACAGCAGGTGAATTTTAAATCAAATTAAGTCTATGTAATTTTAAGGTAAAATAAAAATAATCATCCTATACAGAACTGATGTTTACTTCTGGCTTCTCAAACTTGTTTGCAAGTTATACTTTACAAAAAAAAAAAAGAAGCATTTTAGTCCTTTTCGTTTCTCATCCAACACGCGAGAAGTTGAGCTGAACATCCCTTCACCATCTCCACTTGTGCAGGGCGCGGAGAGGAACAGTACGCTCGCGCAGCTTCAGCGAGCGCAGGAAAGGGGCTCTTATTTGTGCGCCAGTACACCAGCGGCTGTTCACTTCCTGCTATCTCTGCCTCAGACATGTAACTCTGCACTTCCAGTGCTGAACGACTGCCCGTGTCCTGCGCACAGATTTCGAAATACTGCCACACAAATGACATGATAGCGAATGATTACAATGTAGTCTGTGCACGCAGGTGCACTTCTGGAAAAACCGGCAGAAAACAGACCAAAAACCGGCCGATTGCCATCGCGTATTTTAAGCAAAAACCGGCCGGTTCCGATTTATGGCCGGTCAACCGGTGCATCCGTAATAAATTTGTATTCAATCATAAAACACAAAAACATGCAACAAATTCTTATTAAAAAGTTAATAAATTAATAAATGTAAAGTTACTTTATTAAATAGGTTTTATGAATTTAATTGATTAAACACCCTTTCTAACTATTAAAATTGAATTAAACCACAGAATTAGAGGGCAAAAATAAAATAAGAAAAAATAAACAGATTTCACAGGGTGCTACTAAAGTGTCTGATGTCGTCGATTACTGGCTCGATCAGTTGCACTGAATGACTGATAGCAGAATCTACTCAGAACTAGAAAAACAACATGCCTGGCCAATTCCATGATGCACCTCGAAGGTAAACATACACACTCTTATCATCAACTTCACCACCAACAGCAATACAAAGACTGATGTGAGTGATCTCAGCGCAGTCTTGTGTTTGATCTCAGCGCAGCAGCATCAGTGTTCTGGTGATCTCACAGGATAGACAACTTAATAACCATTTAAACTTGACACTGTTCCTCACAAAACATCATTCCAATACAGCGCATGAGTCACGCAGACTGCTGTTACGATGGTGCTCAGATGTGTTTGAACATGTACATGAACACATGGTGTGGGTGTGTGTGTGTGTGTGTGTGTGTGTGTGTGTGTGTGTGATGTTTATGAACTCACCCTCTGCTCAGCGTTGTCTTTAAAGCTCAGGCCGAAGTAATCCTTCTCCAGCAGATTCAGGTGATCGCAGACTTGAAAAAACAGGTACTGGCCTTTCGCCCGTTTCTAGAGACAATGAAGAAGAAAGATATGAACACACTTTACTCACACAGACCATTCTGTCATAATTCACTCACTCTCATGCTCTTGTGTCATTCCAAACCTGTACGTTAATGGGGTCCAAAAAAAACAAAACTTTCATTGTATAGAGAAAAAAAAAAAAAAAACAATGTGACTTTGTTGTTTTTTAAATTCTATGGAAGAAAGACTATAACGGTGAGTAAATGAGGACAGAAGTGTGATTTTTGGCTGGTATGTAAAGTATTCCTGTATATGGCAGCGCTGGCTCTGAAGCGTCACACACAGACGCCGGGTCATACTGGGGCTATTGGAGCCGCCGGACACCAGCAGACAGTGGCTGAAGCGGTCAGCGTGAGTGTGTGTGTGTGTGTGACTCCTGAGGAATGAGAGGTCAGCAGGAGCTTCCAGCATTAGTCACTGAGGAACATCTGAAGACAGAGAACAGCGCTGCATTCATCGGTCTGCTCCAGACATCCTTACGGTCAAGTGCTTATGCACAGTTTTTAATCAGTCTAGGGTTTTTGCAACCAAAACAATTTTTATTTATTTTTATTAATGTAGTTATCCATCCACCTCTGTCTCACATCCCATGATGCTTTGCACACATTATCGGCCCCTAAAACTCCAACAAGTCTTTTTGCAGCAATATTAAATATTACTGTAGTAGGGGTGCTCCGATCAGGATTTTTGAGGCCGATCACAGAAAGCAGTATCTGCCGATACGATCACCGATACCCATCTTTTCAAAGCCATGGGGAATTATTTATAGTGATGATCTAATCAAGATTTTTAGACATGTATTCAGGGCCTGAATTCCTCTCTTAGGTGACTCTTGTGAGAGGGGAGTTTTTAATTTGAGGGGTGGAGGGGGGCAAAAATATATATTTATTTCACCTAAATGTTTGATCATGCAGTGTATTTTTGTTTTGACAATCATGTAATTGTTGCACACAGCGCAAGCCTGATTTTGTGAGCTGTATGTGAGGTTCACCATACTCCGTTTTAGGGCTGGACGATATGGAGCAAAAAATATATCTCGATATCTTTACAGGAAAAATAACCTCCCAAAAACTACTTTAAAAACAAATATGCCAAATATTACAGGTTTAGGGCCCTATGAAATGTTTTATTTTTTCTTCATCATATGTTTTATTGTTACCTTAATTCTGTGTTTAAGCAAGTTTAATTATTTAAATGCATAAAAACAACTTAATTTGTTAAAATTTTTTTCTTAAAATAGGCTTTTTTTGAATTTTTTTTTCCTCTGTGATTTTGTGTGTTTTCATTTTTCTGGTTATCAAATGAAGGCATAAAACTTTCATTTAATTCATCTTTTAATTATTGAAAATTAAGCAAACTTTATTTTTTGGTAAACAAAGGGGATTTACTATTAAAAATAATACATGGAAGAAATGTTGTGTGATTATTCCTTAAATAATGTTCGTTTCATTTTATTAGTAGTAGTAGTAGGCTATGTACATTCTGCTGAACAATAGGCTAGTAACAGATTTCTGGCCAATACTTGTTTTTTGACGGGTTTACCGTTACAGTTCTGTGTATGTGATACTACAGTCTATGATGTGATATGACGCTAGTTTTACTGAAATCAAATGGTCAGATGCTCATGAAGTGACTCTCAGTGCAGTTCTGGAGATGTTGTTCATGTGTTCACATCCTCATTTAGAGAGACGACAGACGCTGAAATCACCGCGAGCGTCACGCGCTTCAGTGTGTGTAATAAAACGAAGAAGCGCTTCTGTGCCATTCATTAACACAGACACACACAACATAAAGGATTCATATTTAAATAGACTTTTCCGGCTTAATATTTACAGATATTAGTCCATATCGCGATTTGATGTGAGTGCAATGAGACCTACTTTTGATTAATTCATTTAAAATTTGACAAATTCTGTGACATTCCACCTTAAAGTGTACATTCCGTTTTTATGACTGGATTCCACGATTCCGTCCGCGTTTTCTGCATCGCGGAAATCATAGGGCCCTACAGTAGACATCTGCCTGCTGTTCGCCCGACGCCTTAAAACCGAGGTATCTCCATATAATGGAGCCAGTTGTCCTTTTTTTTATACTAGCTCTGCAGCCTCAGGTCTGGTTGCGGACGACGCCATGTTCAACGCGAGGGGAGGGGGAACAAAATCACGGAGGCGGGGCGAGCACAGCACAGAGAAGACAAACAAGCAAAGTGGCGGAATCAGAATTAAATATAAACAATATATAGATATATACGATATGTCAAAATCCATATCGTGTTTAAAAAATATCTCGATATATTTTAAATATCGAGATATCGCCCACCCTTACTCCGTTTGCAGTGCATATGCAGTCCATGTGTGGTACAGAAGCAGCACGGACTGTGCTTTCACACAGGAGTCTGCTCCTGATCCATGGCTGTTTACCACAAACACAATATTTATCCATTTTGATTTCAAATCCAAACACTGTTACTAGGGATGCAAGATAAATATTGGCACGATATTAATGTGCATCTCGTCAGTAAAGCCGGTTCTGTAATCAGTAGTAAATCTCTACACGTGTGTGCTTTCATGTGGAGCAGCATTTACTACACAGAGTCGTTGTTCACTGACAAGCTGGGCAAAACCACAATCATATTTTGTGCAGCTTGTCATTTAACAACGGCTCTGTGTAGTAAATGCTGCTCCACATGAAAGCACACACGTGTAGAGATTTACTGCTGATTACAGAACTGGCTTTACTGACAAGATGCGTATGTGCCTATATTTATCGTGCATACGTTAAATTAAATCTAAATTTACAATATAACCACTTTATTTGTGTTAAAAATGTTATATTGTTGCAGTTACATTCCATGATACCTCTCTGAGGTATGGCGGGAACATGCATATTTTGTTATAAATGCAATCTCTCAAACACAATTACATATGCATTTTAAAATGAAAATGTAACTATTAACAGTGCATACATTGTGTTTACCCTACAGAATACAAAAATGTTATGATTTATTTCAAGTGTTGTAAAGTAGAGGGACACCACTTGCCACCACAAATGAAGAATGATTTAATTACTACATTTTCGTGTTAATCCATGTTCATATTTACAGCAAACAATGCGGTCACTTTAATTAGGTGCATGTAGCGGAAATGATCTCTGCACTTTTATTCATCACATACATGATTATATAGAGAATATATAACCAGCAGTGAAATGTGAGTCAGGTCCGCTCCATGGACAGTGCAATTATTAGAGAATACAACACAGAGGAAAATATACATAAATATAGCTATGAAAGAATGAAATAAAAATAAACAAAAAAATATATGAATAAAATATTTTTTAAAAAATGTAGAATTAAATATAGAATAGAAAATAAAATGTGCATGAATATATATTGTAGTCTTAAATATTAACCCTTTAGGCGCCAGGGTTTTTTGGAAAAAATGCTGTATTTTGACATCAAGATTTCAAAAGCTTGTGGCTTGGAAGGGCTTAAAGATAGAGATCTACTGTAAATTAGAAAAACGTTGGGCATGACTGAAAGTTTATGTAGGGTGTAAATATACTCATCTAATTTGCATATTATGACGTCATCAGGGGGGCGGTCACCTCGAATTTCATAATATTCAGGAAATAGTAGATATTGAACTGATGTTTGAACTTATTTGCATGTTTGTGTGTGTGTGTGTGTGTGTGTGTGTGTGTCTTTTTATCCTCATTCCAAATGTTAAGAAAAGAGGAAGCCAACAATAAAACAGGAGAAAGTACTAAATTATTACTATACTACTATACTATATAGTAGTAAAACACATGTGAACAGTAGCCTACTTTTTGATCAGTTCATCAGCAATATTCAGGAAATAATAGATATTGAATGGATGTTTGAACTCATTTGCATGTTGTTGTTTTTTTTTTTGCTTTTGCTTTTTGACCAACATTACGTCATGTTCCTATTCAAAGTTTTCTAGGAAATAGCAGAGCAAGTGAGCTCTCGTGTCATTGATGCAGAAGCAGTTCAGTTCATAGCGTGTGAGTTAATTGTGAGATTTGTGAGAGAAAATCGGCAAATGGCTAATAAAAAAGTTGTACCGTGAGGATGTGTTGCAAATGTTATTCCCCGATTCTGACTCTGAATGGGAATATTTGCCTTTCGGAAGTGACACAGTTCATAGTTCTTGAGAGTATTGTTCCTCTCATTGCATGGCACAGCGCAGAGCGCACCTACAGTACTCACTGACTGCACCTGTATTGTCTGCCGGCGGCCCTTAGAGCGTGCGCGATCAGCAACAGCTCTCCTATGGACACTACGACCACGTTCACCCCTGCCACCCTCATCCCCGTTGGGCAAAGGGTCGAAATGACCACTTGTTTGTGCTTCATTTGTACTGATCGTCGTTTCCAAAAGGCAAATATTCCCCTTCAGAGTCAGAATCGGTGAATAACATTTGCAACACATCCTCACGGTACAACTTTTTATTAGCCATTTGCCGATTTTCTCTCACAAATCTCACAATTTACTCGCACGCTATAAAATGAACTGCTTCCACATCAATGACACGAGAGCTCAATTGCTCTGCTATTTCCTCGAACACTTTAAATAGGAACATGACGTAATGTTGGTCTAGAATCAAAGTACTACATGTCTGCCATCTATTGGTAGGGAATACAAATGAGATATTACACAATATTGGGAACTACAGTCTATTTTATTAAGTATGACGTCTTGTCGCAATTTTGCGACTTTGACGCTTAGAGGGTTAAGATACACAGGAATGTACAAGAGGCAAATGTGCAAACAGGTTGTGACATGTCAATATGAGGTAGAGAATGATGAATATCTTACTGATTAAGTGATTATTAAGTGGAGTCATGTAGATGTTAAGAGGCTGGTTTGAGTTTAGGAGTCTGATGGCCTGGGGGAAGAAACTCCTCCTAAGTCTCTCAGTTTTTGCCATCAGGCTACGGAAGCGCTTACCAGATGGCAGCAAAGTGAAAAGACAGTTACTGGGGTGATTTGAGTCCTTGATGATTTTAACAGCTCTGCTTTTGCAGCGTTTGAGGTAGATGTCCTGCAGAGAGAGGAGAGACAGCTCTGATTTTGGATCGTTTGAGGTAGATGTTCTGTAGAGGACTTTGCAGTCTTGACTGGATCTGTTCCCATACCACACTGAGATACACTGAGTCAATAGACTTTCTATGGCCCCTGAATAGAAAGTTTTCAGGATTGCTGGTGAGACCCTGAACTTCCTCAGCTGACGCAGATGGTACAGTCTTTGCCTGGCATTATTTACCTGTGTTTGAATGTGGGTAGACCAAGTCAGGTCCTCGGAGATGTTTACATCAAAAAGTTGTCCAAATGAAGTTCTCAGCAATGCATATTAATCAATCAAAAAAGTTTTTATATATTTACCGTAGGAATTTTACAAAATATCTTTCTGGAACATGATCTTTACTTAATATCCTAATGATTTTTGGCATAAAAGAAAAATGTATAATTGTGACCCATACAATGTATTGTTGGCTATTGGAAATATACCTGTGCTACTTATGACTGCTTCTGTGCTGCAGGGACACATATTACGTATCATCTTTATCTGGAACATTGATGGATATGCCAAAGCACTTTCTGTCTTTTTGACAGATAAACTGTATTTCTCTGGTTTAGAAACATTCCCGTAACACTGGGATCAAAAAGGGGAAAATACCATGTGAAACAACAAAGAGATGTGAATTTGGGGAGAAAATGAAAGATTGTTGTTGTATTCCAGTGAATTATCTGTAGGAGTTCTTCATTAAACTGGGAAAGTTGACTATAAGAGTGCAGTATCTGTTGTCTTACATACTGTACTGTTAGAACAGAAAATAAAATAAAATAAAGTAACCTAAAACAACTGCTTGTGATAATGTCACATTGCCATACCAAGTATAACATTATTTTTCTGATGGATAAAAACAGAGCATGAAAGGAAATATACATATTATTCAGTCAAATTGACAGATATGGATGATTTTTAGTGCAACGCTATTAGTTTAAATGATTTGTTTCAGTCCTTTTGAGTGAAAGATCCCCAAACTAGAAGCATTATCAGTAATTTAATATGCAGTAGACTGGAAAAAGATGGACACGATTGTGACATTTAAACCATTTGTACCTTTAAGAATTGGACAATGTTTAAATGATCCTGATATGACTGTTAGGATTGTTGTGATTGTGTTTTCCAGTTCGGTTTCAGCAAAGAAGTGTCAACTTGTAAATAGAATTTTATCACACAGTACAACCCTCTATGGACACCTTGGCAATTGAATTGCCATTGGCTACTACATTTACTCGACAGACTTAATATTATATATATATATATATATATATATATGTGTGTGTTTATATTGTCAGACACTTCTTTTCATGGGATACATTAGGAATGGCTGACAACAACAACATCTGGTGCTGCATCCGTGCCAGGTATCAGTTTAAGTCTCATATCAACTACACACATATAAACCTAAACAGAGAGTGAGTCTTAATCTGTCTGGTTATGACACAACACACAGAACACCATAAGCTGCTGTTATGGATGCAGTAACACAAACTAATGCCAGCGATCACTCGCAGCAGATTTACTGATGAGAGATCAGGCGTCACGCTGCGTAAACACTACAGATGCTGCTTCAACACGCACACAAACACAGACAGCTAATGGATTTCAGTTTGCAGTGGACCGATAGTGGCTGTTCCTGTTTTGTTGAAGTGCATTAGGTGAACGGCGAGAGCAAACAAACAATCGCATATCACACACAGCATGATGGCCACAGAAAGCCGCAGGTGCTCATGGGTGGAGACGTGGGTCTATGGTGTCGGCACAACAAACCAGAGCAGAAACACGACTTCTGTTTCTCAATACACACACACACACGAGGAGGGCATGAATGTCAGATGATCCTGATCCGAAGTGACTGTGTGATGATTTCACCACAGTAAAGTGCTGCTAGCCATTAAACAGTGACAACTAGGATGAAGAAGATATATGGACGAACAATGAAATAAAAGGCAGGAGATGCGTGACATTTAAGGAAGTTAATAAAAGCATAATAGGTTCCTGGGGAGAATAAAAACTCAATTTGGAAGCACACACACTGAAGAGTCGAATTCACAAACAATCATGTCAAAATGCATTTCTTGGTGAGTATTCATGTAAACCAAGCTGTCAGTTCTGTCTTAAGTAAATGTAAACAGCTGGGAGAAAATCTAAATGCTTAGTTTGTTAACGCAATCCAGTTATGACTGAGAACTGAACAAACAAACGTTCCTCAAAAGATCCTGACGTCTGGAGAATCAAGACGAGCTGCTTCAGCCCAGTAAGTGTTCATCTGGAAAAATTACTAGTTATTCTGACGCTTACTTAGGGCTGGACGATATGGCCAAAATTTACATCACGATATATTTCTTAATTTCGGACGATACGATATAATTCCGATATCGATATGAACACTATAAAAAGCCTCGTAAAAACTGCCAAGAACGCCCACAACAGATGTCAGTGTATATACATTTATGAAAAATGAATTTGCCAAGTCTGACACCTCATTTAAAACCATTTAATATTTTTGGAAAAAAAAAAAAACATTATTTTTTGTATTTAGCCTTCATACAAACAATAAATGTGAAATCACTGTCAAAAAATCATTTCAGTCTCACCTAATTAAAATTAATTTCTTTAACTTCAAACTGTAGGCTAATATATACTACCAGTCAAAAGCTTTTAATTTGAACAGTAAGATTTTTAATGTTTTTAAAGAATTCTCTTCTGCTCACCAAGCCTGCATTTATTTGATCCAAAATACAGCAAGAAAAGTAACATTTTGAAATATTTTTTACTATTTACAATAACTGTTTTATATTTGGAAATATTTTAAAATGTATTTTATTCCTGTGATTTCAAAGCTGTATTTTTAGCATCATTACTCTGATTACATGATCCTTCAGAAATCATTCTTATATTCTGATTTGCTGCTCAAAAATAATTTGTTGAAATCAGCTGAGTAGGTTTCTTGATGAATATCAGGTTTCTTGATGAATAGAAAGTTCAGAAGATTTTTTATTTTATGAATTTCTTTATCATCACTTTTGATCAATTTAAAGCATCTCTGCTAAATAAAAAATTCTATAATTTCTTTCCAAAAAAAAGAAAGAAAGAAAGAAAGAAAGAAATGATGCTGACTCAAAGCTTTTGAATGGAATAGTGTAATCAAATCAAATGTAATCAAAATGTAATGTTACAAAAGCTTTGTTTTTCGGATAAATGCTGATCTTTGGATCTTTCTATTCATCAAAGAATCCTGAAAAAAAGTACTCAACTCTCTTAAATATTGATAATCAGCAAATCAGCATAATAGAATGATTTCTGAAGATCATGTCAAGACTGGAGTAATGATGCTGAAAATTCAGCTTTGATCACAGGAATAAACTACATTTTAAAATAAAACAGTTATTTTAAATAGTAAAAATATTTCAAAATTTAACAGTTTTTGCAGTACTTTGGATATAGATTGAAACAAACGTGCTTTAGTCAGTATAAAGAGTATGAAGAGTGCTCTTGAGTTGCTGCAGGAAAAACAAAAACATGTTGCTGGAGCCGGGCTTAAATGCAAACTGATTGTCTGCCAGCAGGAGGCGCTGTGAGAGCGGTAGACCCAGCGGTTTCTCCAGTAACGGCTATAATCAAAGGAGCTGCGCCTATGAACGCTTCTTTATCAGATAAAATGAAAATGCCATCGAAACTTTTCTGAAAACAGTCGGTTCCCTTCAGAGATACATTCATATAAAACCACCCGCGACATGTTTTGATTTTGAAACGTACAGTGCTCATATTTATTCAACGAAGTCAAAACGCCACAAATAAATCAATGTATGGGGAACACTTGTATATCGAAATATCGGAAATGTGTTTAAAAACCATATCACCGTTATTGATTTTTTTTTTATCGCGATACATATCGATATTGAATTATTGTCCAGCCCTACGCTTACTTGAGAAAAATCAGTCAAGATTTGACAGCAGAAAGACACTGAAGCAGCAGCTGAAGCTGGACGTTTGTACAATTACACTAAAAGAGCTTTTACTGGAGAAAAAACCAACTATCAATCAGACGACAGAATGAGTGGAGTAGATTGTGTATCACGGGTTTTGATCATGTTGAAAAATCCAAATAAATCTGCAGCATTTCAAATATGATACAGTAGGCTTTATAGGCTTAACAGATGAATGGTCAGGTACTCAAGTATTAGGGAGGAGCATGTACAGAAGTGAAGGATGCACTGGATTATTATGAGCAAATGCCTAGCAGCTATAAGATTACATGCTCAGAGAGACATGCATGAGCAGACTAGATCTATGAGAAAAAAAACTAGAGGATCAGAGAGAGTACATGAATGAATGACAGCCAAAGCCTAAAAGTACATGATGAAAGAAAGAAGATGAATGAGAACAAAAGAAGGAACTCTAACTGCAGACTCAATAATAGCATGAATAAATTCATTGTAAAGTCCTAGAGAATCACGGAAGGGATGTTTGAGCAGGGTTTACACAGGATCAGTGACGAACAGGAGAAACCACAGAGAGTGACTGTGAATGAACGTCCTGAAGCATTAGCATCAAACACAGCTGAGGCCTCAGAGAGCCCAGATCAGGGGCTCCGTCTCAGTCTCATGATGGCCACATTACTCAATACACCACACCGCTATGAAAAAAAAAAAACTTCCACGAAAACAACAATACAGCATTAAAAACATAACGCCATATGCATCCTGCTGTTATATAGGTCACTGCGCTCTGATTGGCTGAGAGGTCCTGTCAATCGTCTATTCACTTTCCAGAGAGACAAGAATCTATCCTGCCATCCTAACATCCATGCGGGGTCACTGAGCAGTCCTGAGAGCCCTCATTGTCCCCACCGTCCCCATAAAGCGTCTCGTCTGGAATGCTTTGTGTGAAGCTGCAGCTTATGCGTCCTGGCGACCCGGAGACAGTGGCGTTCTTCTCTGAGCAAACATGCCACCGTCTCATGCATGAATACACCAGGACAATGGCGCTTAGCGATGCCTCAGCACTTTCCGGTGATGGGACAAAGCCGAGGCTGTTTAGAGCTCACAGAGCGGCCCGTAATGAGAGCCCAAACCATCAGTCATATCCCAACACTCACCTGCACTGTGTTTCACTTCAGCCTCCGACGATAGGTTCTCCTGTTCGGATGATTAGATTTACTGTGATAGCCTTCACAGAGCACAGATGTCTAACATGTTCTTTACATACCATATAAGATAAATAGATGTTGTTTTCTAATATCTTCTAATTATTTCAAATAATTTATTTAAAACATTTTATAAACATATCATGCTTTTAAATGCTCCTGTGTATATCAGTGTTCTGTGAAGACATCTGGCACTGTGTGAAGGCTTCCATTTACAACATATGCACCGTGTGTGTTTTTAAAGCGTTGAGCATTGTAGCCAATCACAGACATGTCAGTTGAGCACCTGAAAGCACTGGCCAAAGGATGAGTATTTCAAAGCCTGTGATTTTGTTCTGCACATTCACAAATCCCAAATTCCTATCTTTGTGTACATTTTCATATACACAAATTCGGTTAAGAAAGAGAAAGATGGGGGGGGGGGTAACATGCATCTGGATAGTAGATCAGTGCATTGCTTCTCAAAGTGACAGCAGCTTAAAATACCTGCTGCTGTCTGTGTCATTTTTGTTAATCAAACAACAAAAGACAAAAAGAAAAGAAAATCATTCACTGCTCTTGTTATTTCCTGCAAAAATGACTTAAAACGACTGTCATGTATAAATTCACAAATATTTAGGCTGCTGTCATATTAAAACCAAATGCACTTTTCTAATATGGCATCAGACAATAATCGGAATCAGACAATAAGCTACATTGCAATGTGGTCTCTTTGGGATGGCACTAAAATGAGTTGTTCACTTACAGAACGCAAGCTTCTAGAGGGCACATAAGTCTGAAGTAGTGAATTTAGGGAAAAGGGTGCAGAGCCAGTGGTGGTTTTGCAGGCAAACATCAATCCCTAGAATTTTATGCGAGCAGCTATTGGTAGCCAGTGCAAAATTGATGAACAGAGGTGTGACTCTTTTCGGCTCATTAAAGACTACTCTTACTGCCAAATTAGTTGCAGAGGTTTGATAGAACTGGCTGGAAGTCTTGTCACGAGAGCATTGCAATAGTCCAGCCTGGACAGAAAAAGAGCTTGAACAAGGAGTTGTGAAGCATGTTCCGAAAGAAAGGGCCTGATCTTCTTGATGTTGGACAAAGCAAATCTGCAGGACTGGGCAGTTTTAGCAATGCGGTCTGAGAAATTCAGCTGATCATCAATCATAACTCCAAGGTTTCTGGCTGGTTTTCTGGTTTTTTGTCCTTTGCCAATCACACCGATGAATCAGGGGAAGGTTAAAGTTTTAGTTCACCCAAAACGAAAATTTCCTAATCATTTACTCACTCCAATGCCATCCAAGATATCAATGTCTTTCTTTCTTCAGTGGAAAAGAAATTAAGTTTTTTGAGGAAAACATTTCAGGATTTTTTCTTCATATAATGGACTTTAATGGTAACTAACTCAGTTGGTTGCTATTGTTTCCTCAAAAAAATTAATTTCTTTTCCACTGAAGAAAGAAAGACATGGATATCTTGGATGGCATTGGGGTGAGTAAATTATTAGGGAATTTTCATTTTGAGGTGAACTAATCCTTTAAGTTTAAAATAAAAATGTTTAAATGTAATATATTTTTCTCCTGGTCCTTATATTAAATAGGTCATAAAAATATCAATAATTATCGATATCGACCGATATGAAACACTTATATCGTGATACAGTTTCCAGCCATATCGCCCAGCCCTATGATGAAGTGATGGGTTTGCTGGAACCACAAGCAGTTCTGTCTTGGCAAGGTTGAGCTAAAGGTGATGGTCCTTTATCCAGCAAGAAATGTCTGTTAGACAAGCTGAGATGCGAGCAGCTATCATCGGATCATCAGGATGGAATGAGAGGTAGAGTTGAGTGTCATCAGCATAGCAGTAATATGAAAAGCCATGTTTTCTAAATGACAGAACCTAGTGATGCATGTAGACAGAGAAGAGAAGTGGTCCAAGAACTGAGCCCTGAGGCACCCCCAGTAGCTAGATGTTGCGACTTGGACACCTCACCTCTCCAAGATATTTTGAAGGACCTATTTGATAGGTAAGACTCAAACCACTGGAGTGCAGTTCCTGAGAGGCCCTTTGCCAATAGGGCTGACAGGAGGATCTGGTGGTTATCCGTGTCAAAAGCAGAGGACAATTAAAGCAAGATAAGTATTGAAGATTTGGAATCCGCTCTTGCCAGGGTTAGGACTTCAACAAATGAGAGCAAGGCAGTCTCGGTTGAATGTCCACTTCTGAAACCAGACTGGTTGCTGTCAAGGAGATTGTTATGTGTGAGAAAGGCTTGGTTAAACACAGCTCGCTCAAGTGTTTTTGCACTGAATGGAAAAAGGGATACCGGTCTGTAGTTTTCTAAAAGTGCTGGGTTAAGAGTTGGTTTTCTTAACCTGTTAACCCTCATCTGGACGCTGATGGACTGAACTGTCTTTGTTTGCATACGTCAATGTTTACGAATAGATTAAATGAAAGGGGACCAAAATTAATCTTGACAAACTATGTATCATTATAAAGGTCTTATTATAAAGGTTTTTTAATGGAAAGCTTATAAAGAATGTATTTGCTAAATTTGTGTAAGCAGTACACATCAAAACATGAAGAATCAAAACGCAGTACGTACCAGATTCATCGTAATAGCGAGTCATAAACACATCCACAGCTGTAAATCCCAGTTTTGTTAGAAAGGTAAGGCTCCACTGAACAACGTTCCAAAAGAGCATGTTTAGCCCAACAAAGCAATAATGTTGTAATATGGATAGTAATTCCTTTGTTTACGTTTCAGTTCTTCAGGGACAGTATTGTTTGTGTCTGTTATGCAATAACTCACGCTCAGAAAACTGTCTTGGTAGTAAAAAAAAAAACAGCATGGTTTTGTAGCATACAGTGTCATAAACAGAACGAGACAATCCACCAAAAAAAAAGTGAAAGATAGGTCGAATATTGTTTATTTGAATTCTGGCACTCTCGAGATGGCTCGTGACGCACCTGTCATCTGATGGGGGCGTAACTTAACGATCTGCTTTTTGCACAAATAATTTTTTTTTTCTTCTTCAACATTTTTCATATATGTGTGTGTGTTCTGTGGGCAGTGTGGCTGTATCTGCATGATTACCATCAGTCTGAGTGCAAATCAGCATGTTATTGCTGTGTAATCACAGCTATCAATGTGAACGCCGTCTATATGAATAGAGTGTGATTATTGACTTTATGGCGCATCTGTATGATTACCATCTCTATAACTGGCCATCAGCACGTCAGCACGTGATAATTAACTATATGAGCATAAATCAGTGTAAATGCTGTATTTCTAGCAATCTCAGGATGTACTGTTATTGGCATACATAGTTAATTCTTTTTTATTTTTATTACTCAAATTATTCTTATTGTATTTTTCTAGTACTCAAAGAAATCACGTATATGATGTCTAAGATTCTGTCTATTGTTTTATAATTGAAAAACTATGCATTGGTATGTTTATTGACTAAAATAGTTTATAGAACCCTTCAATACATTTGGTAAATATTTTTCCTCAAGTCGGGATGGGTGGGCTGGAGGAGGACTAGAAAATGGTTGCAGGAATCTCATTTTCCATGGTATCTTCTTTAGATTCGAAATAGAAACTCATGAGACATGTGACTTTCAACCTATTACTTTTCTAGATTGCTTCAGGACTGATTTCATGTATTTTTATATGAAATAAAAAAAAAATTAAGTGTGGTACAATTTTTCAAGGCACTTCAGTGTCAATAACTTAATCTTTTTGAGCATTATCAGCTCTGGATGATGGGAAGTAAAGCCTAAAGGGTCATCTTTCAAAAGACACCAAAATTGTGTATGTAGCACACTGAAGTAAGGAACGGTTGCAATTTTAATGTAGGTAGGGCATTTTCAGCTGTGAGTCCCATAATGGGGAGTGCTGGCTAACAGGTTAAGTAGTGGGGTTATCCGAACCTGTTTAAATGCTGAGGGAAAACCCAATGATCTGACCTCCAAAACACTTAAAACACCCACCAGATCACTGCGGGATCAGAGGTCATCGCACACATCTGAACGTTCCTGTCATCACAATCACTCATCCATTAACAGCTATTACACTTCTCCTGCAACTCCGATTTTATTTTACAATTATGTTATTTTTAATTATACAATAAATATTTCAAATTATATATATTAGGTATATATAATAAATACATTTTGACACAGTGACTACATTTACACTGATTATCAGACTATATAGACAAATCCAACAGTGAAACACAGACAGACTGGAGTAGAGCTTTCAACTGAATGACCCATCATCTGACCCCTCACCAACGGTCAACATGACGACTGAAAGCGTCCACAAAGCACAACCTCTGACAGACAGACCCTAAACCTAACCCTAACGGATGGATGGATGAATGTGTCTTACCTCCACCTCACAGGAGAACTGGCTGCCGTCCAGCAGGGTCACGTGACACACCACCATCTTCATCTTCTTGTTGACTTTGAGCGTTGACAGCACACTCGCCTCTTGCTGGATCACTTGCTCTTCCTCTTTCTTCCCCTCTTTCTTCTCCTCCTCTTTCTTCCCCTCCTCTTTCTTCTCCTCCTCTTTCTTCCCCTCCTCTTTCTTCTCCTCCTCTTTCTTCCCCTCCTCTTTCTTCTCCTCCTCTTTCTTCTCCTCCTCTTTCTCCTCCACCTCTGATTCGTCCTCTTTCTCTTCTCTCACAGGCTGCAGACACACATACACATTAGGTTAACACACACACATGGGCGCTCTCGTGTTTTCCAGTGGAGCGGATGGCTGCTGGATGATGTCACTGGGCGGATGCTGAAGGAATGGACAAATGACTGATGGGCTTTGGCTGAAGCGTGTGGCGTAAGGAAGCGTTTATTCTGACGCCGTCATGTGACGAAGCGCGAGCGGGTCTCGAGTCCTCCATAGTGTTCAGCATCTGATCTGGATTACAGTCCCATCACATGCAGGTTTTTCTGAGTTGATGATGCCTGAACGATCTGCAGTAAACACCAGAAGCTGCTGCAGGAAGTGAGCAAGATATGCAGACGAGCTCCAAAAACACTGCTTGATTATAATGCAACAACATTTCTGAAAAATAAAACATCTAAAAAGGAATGCAATTGTTTCAAAAAATCCAATCACAGTCAATGTCAAGCATAACTATCTTTTTCTCTTTTAATAAAATATTGATAAAAAGTTACAAATCTTTGGTTTAAAAATTATCTTAATTTTTCTTTTTTTTATATATGATTTCATTTTGATATTTAAATTGTATTTGTTATGAAAGATTAAAATTAATGAACATGACTATGAAAAAACTATGGAAATAAACACTGCGCTCCATCCAGCAGTGTGAAATGAATTCATTTGAGTCAGTCCAAGATTTAGTCAAATGTCTCCTGAGTTCGAGCAAATCGCTCACATGCTGCTGTTCAAGAGACTGGGGTCGGCAAGATTTGTAATGTTTCTGAAAGAAGACTCTTCTGCTCACAAGGTTGCATTGGGTTGCAAGGCAGCATCATTCTAATACGCTGATTTGCTGCTCAAGAAACATTTCTGATTATTATCAATGATGAATACAGTTGTGCTGCACAATATTTTTGTGGAAACATGATACATTTTGCGATACTTTTTTTTCAGGATTCTTTGACAAACAGAAAGGTCAAAAGAAAAGCATTTATTTGAAAAAAAAAGAAATCTTTTGACATCACAAACGTCTTTACTGTCACTTTTAATGCATCCTTAATGAACAAAAACAAATACATTAATTTCTTTCAAAAAGGTCTTACTGACTCCTGGTAGTGTATATATACAGACATACTCGTCCATGTTTGTCTCACCTGTGTGTCAGCACTGCCAATAGACTTCTCCTCCTCTCTCTCCTTCTCCTCTGGCTGCAGCTCCTCTGCCCTGCTCTCCTCTCTCACCTCCTTCACCTCCTCTGTCTGCTCTGTGCTGGTGGTCACTGCGCCTCCTCCGTCCACCTCCTCTTTCGGCTGGTTCGTCTCCTCCTGCTCCTCCTTCACGACCTCCACGCTCTCCTGCTTGGGTGGCGCTGAGCTCTCGTCGGGCTTGTCCTGGCTCTGTGATTTCTGTCGTTTAAGCCATGGAGGCAGGAAGCGGGAGATGCCCTTCTCTTTCTTCTGGCCGCCGGCAGCAGGAGGACTGCTGGGCTCCGGAGACGGAGATGCTTCCTGATCGCTCTTGGCCTCGGCGCTCTGGCTCTCCTCCTGTTCAGGAGAAAACACGCACAATCCTGGACTTTAATCGCTTCTCATTTTGATGAACTGAGATCGAGTCTTAAATCCCAAGAATCCATCTATGCTGTTCTCTGATGTGTGAACAAAGCTTTATGTCTAGTGCATATCCCACCCAATTCACAACAGGCCTTGTGCTTTGTTACCTCTGATATTAAGACGTCTCAGCTTTTAAATTCTGTCAGTTTTGTTATGCAATACAAATTATAAATGTGGTTTTGTTGTTCTTTAATGTGGGGTGAGAGATTGCTGTAGCCTCAAATAACCCTATCATCTGTTTCTGTTCACTACAGCATCAAATAAACATGAATGAACATCAGAAGAAACTTACTGAAATCAATCACATCTCATGTAATCAATCAATCAGAGTTTCAACCACAGTAAGATGTTAATAAAAAACAGCATGCAAAACATCCATAAAGTGATTGGTAACTGATTGGTAACTTGTTTTTATTCTGTTGTTTTAATTAGAAATTTTAAAGAGCTTATAATTTTTAATTTTTTTAATTTGACATGAGAAGTTAGAAAAATGCCATTCTAAAAGTAAAAAATTGTGGGTCACAGAGTGGGACAAGGTGGGTCACACAAAGTCACTTGGCTGCAGTTAAATTTGTGTTTCAATGACACACACACTCACTCAATCTAGGACTGCACGATATAGTCTACCAAAATTAATTACGAATTACAATATTCTTAGTGTGATTTGTGTATCCCAATTAAGTCTGCGATTTAAAACATGTGTTGTGTGCTTGGAACACAGGTGTGAATGAGTTGTAATAACAGAGCGACTTCATTATTAAAGGGCTTGATCGGTCCGCATTATTAATGAGAAGAAACTCGCTCATCTCACTGCGCTGTATTCTGCATGAGATTGCATACACCGGAAAATTCAAATGTTATGAAAACTGTTTCAGGTAGGCTATGTTCATTCATTCATTTCTATCGTCTGTTTGAACTCGCTGAATGCTTTCGTTCCTTTCATATGCATTTAGCAACTCACCAATAAGGAAAGGCACTTCACATGTAAACACAGGGTTAATTGAAACTAGGGATTTTATCATGGTATTGGGTATTAGGTATTGTAATGGTATTTAGTTTTAGTTTAGAGGTAGTGGTAATGTTTAAGTGTTTAAGTTTATTTTTTTTTTTTATAATAATATAAATATATTAATATTTAATAATTATTATTTATTGTAGTAGTGCCTGTTAATAAACATGAACATATGTATATACAAAAGAACTATAAAGACCAATAGGTATCACTTTATAATAAGACCTCATTAATGAACCTTAGTTAATGCATTAACATTCACAGTGAGCAATAGCAACATTTGCTACAGAAGTTACTAATCTTTGTTAAAATATACAAGTCTTAGTTCATGTTAGCTCATTAAATAACACAGTTGCAACATTTGATTTGAACAATGTGTTATTAAATATTGGAAAACCTAAGATTAATGAATGTCCAGAAGAATTTTTCTTTGGCAGTTTATGTTAACTAATGAATTAACTAATGTTAAGTGTGAATGAACAATAAAGAATAGTTCTGCTTCGCTTCTTATGCGAAGAGTTTAACAACACTCGCAGCAGACTACCATTTCATAATTTAACGTCTGTAAACAAATAAATTAAAACTTAAATATTAGTAGTAAAATTTTTCAGTTTTACTTTAAAATAAAATGGTTATTTTTTCTAAAATTCTTAATTTCTGCCATATTAAACTTAAGATTAATCTTAGGGATGCATGATATCGGATTTTTGGCAACATTTTTCGACCCATTTTGGCCGATACCGATATATTTCCTTTTGTTTGTAAACCACACCAAGTCTCTGCTGTGCAGAGATTATAATCAAAATATTTTTAATTTTGGTTAGTTTTTAGCAAGAACTTATTTATTAGAACTAAATAAACAATAATGAAGGTTTTTTGACAGTACATTGAAGCTCTGAAAATAACTAAACTATAAATAAACTATATCAATCGCTGCATTTTTTCTTTCCCAGATTTAACATTTATAGATGGTCTATTTGGACTGATTTGTTTAAAAAAAAAAAACATATTACACATTGATAATAAGTGTCTTTTTTTTATGTAAGCTATCACTTCTGACATTTAAATCAAAACATACTCATTATTTTATGACATCGATTACTGCTTTATTTAATCAGAAACACAGTCTAAATGTTATTTGTGTAGGCAAATATTTTACTTTTAATTTAATTAGAAGCAGACCAACAGCGCCCCCTACAGATTGAAACTCCTTACAGAACGGGCGTTAGGACCTGGGGGAGGCTGCCGCTATCAGTCCGATATCAGTCTGATAATATTGTGCATCCCTAATTAATCTTAAAGTGATGTCAATAGTTTTTTATCTTAAATATTTTGGTGGGTCGTGGAATGGAAAAGTTTGGGATTAGAGAGCATGCATTGACATCAGCTCTACCTGTGGTTGGTCGGCGCTGGCCGAGGCGGCGCTGTCAGCGGGTTCGTCGGGCTGGTCTGTCTGCTGCTGGACTTCAGGAACCTTCTCCGGTTCCTTCTTCACGTCTGTGTCTGATCCCACCTCTGTCGTCATCACGCCCGGCACACTAACAGACACACACACAACACGCCAGTCTTTAAAGAGCAAGTTCATCATCTCAGATACAATCTGCGGAGACTCAGAACACCTTCCACACACTGAACTAAACTACAAAACACAAGAAAAGTTTTACAGCAGTTGCTTTTCAGTTACTACTAATAAAAAGCCAAGAGGTACAATACTTGTTCATATAGTACTTTGTTTCATTTACTTTGTAGAAGAGTATTGATTTATTAAATACAACCGTGATTATAAACTAACGATGAATGCTGTAGAATCTCCATGTTGCAAACAATCGTTGATTTCCAGATCCCTGATGTGTGACTGTTATGATTGTTAGAATGTATATCTGATCTGTTGGATATGACAGCAAATGTGTGGCTGTATGCAGGGCCCTATGATTTCCACAATACAGAAAACACGAATGGAATCCAGCCCAGAATCCAGAATGGAATTTACAATACAGCATGGAATGTCATGGAGTTTGGTTTGATGTGGACTAGCGTCTGTGAATATTAAAGCTCAAAACCACTGCTATTGAGTATGAAGTCCAGCTGTCCTGTGTGTGTGTGTCTGTGTGAATGAGGGCTGCAGCTTCATATACTGCGACTTAAAGATATGATGACACAAATATTATATTTTACAGTAGAATATACTTCTCAAAGTATTAGTATTATTATTTATTATTAATAATAAAAGGAATAATAAAAGGAATACACTTTTTTCACATCTTTTTCACATCTGTTTTAATGTAAACAGTAAATCTGTTGTGCAGCTTATTGTTTGAAATAAAGAACTCTATCATCGTAAAAGTGTTGTTTATCTGCTACAGTTTTATGAAATCAATGGATGAGATACATTTGACTACTTAAGTACACCATTACACCATTTTCATAATGCTGAAACGAGTCTTTGAATACCCTGAGTAACTCAAATACAAAAAAATCATTGAGCCAAATTATTTGCCTCGAGGTTTCATTTAGTCCATTTACTGTAAGTATACACAGAATACTGTGTTTCCTCAAGGACCATTATTACTGATGCACAACCCCATAAACACTGGAGCATAGACTGTAAAAATAAAAAGGGCTGGACATATTTGAGACTGTAAATCAATATGGTGGCTAGTTATGATGTCCATACATAAGCTATGTTTTGTGAAAGATTAAGTGCCATTCATGCTGATTATCTCATTCTCTCTCTGTGACACACACACACACACACACACACTCCCATACAGTTATGCATAAAAATACCACAGAAAGTCAGTCAAAATCACACAAAGAGTGCCAGTGTTCACCTCTAAAAATAAAAAAATCAGCATGATTACAAATGTGTTACTGACTGTATGCAACTGTTCAATAAACAAAGTTAATATTAAGAGACTTACGTTTTAGACACTATATAGCCTGTTTTTGCTCTAGGCCTATTGCACCAAAAAAATAATTCCTGTTTTGTGTCTCTGAGCAGCATGACAGTGTTTAGTTCCTGAATGAATGATCCATTTAAATGATTTGGTTCAATCGCAATGACTCACTTATTAACAGTGACTTGCTGCCACCTACTGGTGGTTTTAATTTCACATTTAAAGGAGACATATTATGTCCCTTTTTATAATATACAAGACAAGTCTCAGGTGTCCCCAGAATGTGTCTGTGAAGTTTCAGCTCAAAATACCCCACAGATTAGGGCTGCACGATTATGACAATCATCATAATTGTCGATTATTCCCTTGAAATTGTAATTGCAATTATTAATTACAATTATCACAATTTAGATTGAATGATGTTTATACCATCGTTTGATGCAACTGCATGCCGTATTTTTATATGAAAATAAACAAGATAAAAACACTAACTGAAAAACTTTTAGTACTTTTCTATAGTATTAAGCCTCAAAATGTCAACTATACATCAGATTGGTTTCTTCTTTAAATTATACAAAAGTAACAATATGAATGGTATTATAATGTTACACTAAAACTAAAATTAAAACAAATGGAAAAACCCTTAAAATAAGATAATGTAGAAATATTAAGATCTTAAGATAGCATAATTGGATATGTGGAGATTGAATTGTTGATTTGAGCTTTTAAATAATTGTAATTGTGATTAGAAATTTGATTAATTGTGCAGCCCTACCACAGATCATTTATAATATCATTTTGAAAATGCCTATTTTGAGAGGAAGCAGATACACGCTGTTTTTCGTGCCTGTCTCTTTAAATGCAAATGAGCTGCTGCTCTCCGTCTCCTTTTCCAGAATAGAGCTGCGTCATTACAGCTCAGACCTGCTAAAAACATCTGTTTTGGTTCTGATTATCATGTTTATCTTGCTGAAATCATGCGTTTTAAACAATATTAGTTTAAACTTCTGATATACGGTTTTCTGAGAGCACACATCCGAAGCACACGGACAGAAAGCGGCTGTCACAGCATGTGAGTACTGAACTAAGTTCTCTTTCACACAAGTTTACGGTGAAAACACACGAGTTACAAAACAGTCAGTTATGTCTGTGAAGGTAAACTGCTGGAAAATAAATTGCATGTCTCCTCTGAGGCTGGGACTCTAAACAGTGTTCTGTGCTCGTCTGTGCAGCCAAAGACAGAACAGTTAGCATGTTCTGCTCAAACTTTCACCATGACATTAGAACTGGTACACAGTTGTCGCTTGTGAAATCAAAATGACGGTGCCGTGGTAATAAACTTACAGGTCAAGGGGCCGTAATATTATAATGAGATCCCTTTGCCACATCACCAAGGAACATTCAGACACTTCAGAAAAAGGCTTACTAAAACAAAGTTACTGGGTTAATCCTTTTCACATTTCCTTGCGCAGCGCTGACCTCATACGTCATGCTCCCGGAGCTGCTTCGGTGTACAGCAGTGAGCGCTAGCTACATTAACCCTCTGGAGTCGATTAACGCGTATACGCGTTTTGGGGTATTTTCTCCTGATAACCCCGAAAAGAACTTAAATTACACTTTCAGTTTTGATCGTACAGATAAGTGCAATACATCAATCGAATCTGTAAAGGGGTCTATTTTTTTTTGTATACAGACATAATAACAACAAAACTTTGTGCACTTATAAATAAAGATAACAAACAAGGAGTGCTGTCTGCAGCCTTTGTCTGCGCTGATCTTCAGATACAAATGCGTCATTAAAATGAACTGTAACTCAGTGAATACTCAACGAAGAGACATGAGAGAGATATCTATAGAAAGCCTGACATGTCTACTTTTAAACTAAACAAGTGCTGCTGAAAACAAATATTCTGTGATAAAGTAATCCATATGAAAACAACGCGATGTCCGTTTTTCACGTCTCCCTTCATTATCTTATAATGCGACCACAGCCCCCCGCGCCGAGCGCGCGCTTTTGAGATTCAAATGTTTCACTGAAGCGCGCGGCTTTTGAATACGCCCACACACCAGAAGACAACGCAGCGAGACTGTTCTTCAAGTTTTTATTATTTTACTGTTTGCTTCGCGATGAGAGGAATAAGACAGAATTCACCCCAAAAAAGATGTGAGGAATGTGGTTGAGGATTTGAGAGATTTGGATTTCCTCAGAAAAAAAGAATGAAGCACTTTATCTCAGCAGAGATCATAAACATGAGTAAGTCTCTTTTTATTTATATTATATACTTGTACTAGTTTTCACATAACGTGTAAACATTTACTAGTTAGACTTTTTCCAAAGACTTTTTCCCAAACTATAATTCCTGACTAAATGTATAATCAAGTGAAATATTATGAAGTTTCAATAACAATATACACTACTATACCATTCAAAAGCTTGTTGTAAATAATATAAATGTAACAATAAATGTAACTGTAACAAATGTAACAATCATTGCTGTTCTTTTCAATTTATTTCCCCCCTAAAAAACCTAAAAAAAAAATATTCTCAGCTCTTTTCAACATTAATAATAATAATAATAATAATAATAATAATAATAATAATAAAAATGATAATAATAACAATAAATGTTTTTTTTGTAGAAATAAGATTGTTAAAATGATTTCTGAAGGATTGTGTGACTGGAGGAACTGATGCAAAAAATTCAGTTTGAAAGTCAGCTTTGATTTTTACTAATAAACTGTTTAACTGCACTCACAAGTGAATATTAAATTATGTGTTGTGGGATAATTAAATATATTCTAAATAAACTACAAACATAAAATTATATACATTTATTTTGTCCTCACATTCTTTCTTGTAACTCATCCCTCTCAGTGACACAGCTGACTGAATGGCTCATTATGCAGCTCATTGATGCAGGCCTTTGTCTTCTCAGTGTGAATTCATGATAGTTGACGCCTACTCGAATATGACTTTTACCAACAAAAAGTGTCTTAGAAAATTTAAATCAATATATTGTTTTCTGTAAGTGAGTAAACAAGATGATTTTCACATCATTTTAGAAAAAAAAAAATTCTAGGCTACAAGCTCCAGTTCTCAAATTCCTGGGACCACCAATTTCTGTATGTGTTTTATTGCCTTATTCAAGTGATTTAAAATTTTTTAGTTTTTCACTAACCACGCATAACATTTTTTTTTCTCAAAAACACAATCATGTACATGCATGCTGCTCACATATTATTATAGGCCTAGTTTGTGCTGATTACAGTGAGATTAGACTTTAGCCATTTAGGATATTTATAAGAAACTGAAAAAAGCACAAATGTCAGGGCATGACAAAACTTCTCCAGGCCCCAAAAATACCCTTAGACTCCAGAGGGTTAAAGTGATTATTACGTTTTGGATATTTTTCTTACAAAAAACACATCGAGTCGCTACAGGGGGCCTTTGTTCACCCCCCGGAGCTGTGTGAGACACTTTTTTTTTTTCTTTTTTTATGAAAGGGCGCTTTTTATTTCACTTCTTTTGGACTGAAGCAATGCAACACCGGGTGACTGCAATGATAGCGCTTGAAAGATCAAAGACAATTTTTAATGTAACTCTGACTGGATTCGTCTGAAAGAAGAACGACAGATACACCTAGGATGCCTCGGGGGTGAGTAAAACACAGCCTAATTTTCATTTTTGGGTGAACTAACCCTTTAATAAAATAAAAATTACAAATACAAAAATGCAATTTAAATTACCCTGCTTCTAAATAAAGTGTGTGCGTGTGTGTGTGTGTGTGTGTGTGTGTGTGTGTGTGTGTGTGTGTGTGTGTAAACTCCAATGTCATGAAAAAAAATCATATCTATCATCATCTGGGGGAGTCTGAGACTTTGAGAGACAGAGAATCAGTGAAGAATGAAAAGCATCAAAACACTCTTTCATGTTGAATAGTCAGCCATCAAACCCCACCATGAGCAAACACACAGTACTGTGTGTGTGTGTGTGTGTGTGTGTGTGTGTGTGTTGTGTGTGTGTGTGTGTGTGTGTGTGTGTGTGTGTTTGTGTGTGTGTGTGTGTGTGTGTGTGTGTGTGTGTGTCTGCGCTCTACTGACACACAACACAAGCTGAACAAACACACAACACAGTGCTCATGAGATGACCCACGATGCACTGCAGGAACATCAGCAGCTGCTGACAGACCAATCAGCTGCCAGCTCGATGACATCAGCAACACTGAGACCAGTCCGTAACTCAGGATCAACACCATAACTGATGTCACACAGATGAAAACACAGTCCTCCTAGATCACATAGCATTGTTTTATGAAGTTTCGGCATGTTGTTAAACTTGCTGTATTTCAGTCCTTCACAGCCTCATTTTCATTCCCGCCAAAATGAAACACGGCACTCTCCTGATTCTGAATAAGATCCACTGCACATGTGTTCAAATCAATCTCATACACACACACACACGCCCCAGGTTCATCAGGACACTCATGAACGCAACATTCCCTCAAGATGGGCTGAAAGAGAAGAGCCGAAGGAATTGTGGGAGTTTCTGAGAGCACACAGCTGGTACAACACACAGCTGACCCTCGGCCAGGGGAAAACCACTGACCCAAGCACAGCACAACACTACAGCAAACACACTGAGAGAGAGAAGACATGCCTGACATCATCATCATCATCCTCAAACACATGCATGTGACATGAGTGTGTGTGTGTGTGAGTGTGTAGGAGCAGCCACTGGGTCAAAGTATACATGCACACTAGGGGTGGGCGCTATACCTGTATAAAAGACAGTTTTTAATGTAACTCCGACTGGATTAGTCCGAAAGAACGAAGATGGTATTATGTTGTTCCACGATATGGATTTTGTGATACCCTGGATCCTGTTACATATTCATGAATTCAGATTTTGCATTTATTTTGTTTTGTTTAATTTAGTAGGCTTTGCAAATTTTAACACAAATGATGATAAAGAGCTGAGGCTGAATGTTTTTGTCCTCTGTGTGCAACGCCGTACCACACAGGCATTAGTAATCAAACACAGAGCATCATAACAGACCACATTAATAGAGCACAAATCACCTGCTCCAGTGGTTCCCAAACTGAGGGATAACGTACAGATAACGTATTTTGCAAAAGAAAGCTTCACAAGGTGATAAAGGCTACACTGCATAACTGTCCTGCTTATCATGCGGCTACTTGCCTGATAAGTAAATAATTGAATGCAAAATATTAATTTGACATGTTTTAATTACCTCAACATGCCTCGCAGTACCCGCTTGAGCGCTCCGTTATCAGTTGTAGCAGCTGTGGTTGTATCAATAACAGACCACTAGATGGCGACTGATGGATCAGAGTTATATTGAGTTAAATAACTAATTTCAAATATTCATAAGAGAATCTGAAAAAATAGTTCGCTCAAAAATGTCAAGCAGCACAACTGTTTACAACATTGATAATCAGAAATGGTTACGGAGCAGCAAATCATATTCAACCCTCTACATTGTGAGTAAATCACTCGCATATGAGACTAAATTTGACTCTGGGCAGCTAAATGATGTCTATTGTTAGCCATTGGATAATAAATTCTTAGATTTTACTCACCAGTGTTTGTGTTCGAGGCTATTATAAGTTTAGCACAGATATATTTTCACTCGCTGAACACTGACTGAGTGCTCTCCATCAAACGATCTGTACTTTTTCAGTTCATCTCAATGGACGCACAGCACAGCCGTACTCGACGCTCTGTAAACTCTGAGTGAAGACGCTCGACTCGCCGTGGCTCTGCTGATAGCGCTGTTTCTCACACAAGCAAAGAGAGAGAGCGAGAGTCTTACCACGCTGAGTCGACGCGCTACATGTAAACTATATTCTTTTTTGTATTTTTCTGTCAAAATAATGGAGTTCATTTAGAATTATGCATTTTTTTAGAACAAGCAGAAGATATGCTGGTTTCTCTGGTAGTGGGCGGAGCTAATGCGCAAATGGCAATTTCATTGGCTGGCGCTCATCTATTACCGACCCTGTTTTGATTTCAGCAAATCAGTTCGACCGAATACAGACAACGTGATTAATATTCATGAACCCAGCAGCTCATCAATCCGTAGTGCATTGTATATTGTTAGTATGATCGTAGAATTAGTAGAAGTATTGTCTTTTAATAATAATTAATATTATCTATAAAACCCTGTATGACCAACAATATCTAAAGCATCACCACCAGTCTTAAGTTCGGTTAAAATTACAAATATGCATTCATACATGGGTACCAAGTTTTAGTTCTAATCAATAAAGTTCTATCATTAAATAGTGATTAATTATCATAATACCATAATATAATGCTTGACTGACTGATTAAGAAGCTAAGATTTAAGAAGCTGTGCCATTTTACAAAGATAAGCTGATTGGACTCATATGAGTGTGTGTGTGTGTGTGTGTGTGTGTGTGTGTGTGTGTGTGTGTGTGTGTGTGTGTGTGTGTGTGTGTGTGTGTGTGTGTGTGTGTGTGTGTAAAATAGTATATCAGTCTGGCGATTAAACAAAAGAATGTACTAGTCAATGGCGATTATATTGCCAAGGTGTGCTTAGATGGTTGATATTAGAATGATTTCTGAAGATCATGTGACACTGAAGACTGGAGTAATGATGCTGAAAATACAGCTGCGCATCACAGGAATAAAGCAATGTGTTAAAACATTCAAATAGATCATTTAAATGGACAATATTTCACAATTTTACAGTGTTTGCTGTATCTTTAATAAATAAATGTATCCTTGGTGAGCATATAATCAACAATTCCCTGACAACTGCACAATGGTCAAAAAACAATGGCACAGTAAAAAAATACTTTTCATGTCTATGTCCAATCCCTTACTTTTTCTAGTTATGTAAGGTTAAAATATTTTGCCTGTAATTTGTTTCTTATATCGCAATATAATATTGATATCGCCTGGACAGTGTAAAATATCGTGATATGAATTTTAGCTCTTATCGCCCACCCCTAATGCACACATAGGTTTGGACCGATAGATGATGCCATCATCGATGACTGATAGACATCACGATGTTGCGCTAGCTGGACGCGACAAAGGGACCATTGAAAATCATTTGAAATTTGTGTCAGCACGTCATATATAGAACGTGGCAGCAGTTTACTGTGAGGGATTTATGGTGTCACACCGTGCCGCATCCAGTGTAGACAGCATCACTGATTATAATGAGTTCTATTGACTGATCTATATAATGAATCTCTATTATAGATCAGTGGTTCTATAGTATTTTGTTGCACCAAGCCGCTCGCATCCAGTGTAGACACACGTTTTTCAAAGTTGCTGCTAGATGTTTAATAAAGCGCTCATCGTAGTGGGTTTGATGGTGTAACAGTCATACATTATAACATCATAGGGCTGGACAATATATTGAACGATATGATCATGCGCATCTCGTCAGTAAAGGCGGTTCCGTGATTAGTAGTAAATCTCCATCACCTGCTTTCAAATGGAGCAGCAGTTAATACACAGAGCCGTAGTTCACTGACAAGCTACGCTATATCGAGTTCATTATTGAAGATGAATCGCCTTCGATAATGAACTCAATATAGCGTAGCTTGTCAGTGAACTACGGCTCTGTGTATTAACTGCGATGCATTAAATTCGATGCATCCCTATCAGAACCTCATAAAGACAGGTATCATCATCATTAGAGGTCGACCGATAGCGGATTTTACCGATAGCTAGGTTGGACCACACTGGCTGATACAGATTAATTAACTGATAGTTTTTAAAATGGATACTGAACAACAATTAAAATAGTGCTTTATTTAAAAAAAAAAAAAAAAAGTAAAACCTTACTGATTCATACTAGTAGTAGTTATAATGATAAAAGTAATAATAATAGTAATAGTAAATGTTGAAATTACCATAAAATCTGTTTTATTTTTTCCTAAATTCAGTTTTATTTTTGTCCAAAATCTGTTTTTTCCATTTTAATTTTTCTCCACTCTGTTTTAATAGTTAAAGTTTATTAATCAAAAAGCAAGTCTAATTAATTAAAACCATGAAACTTATACATTTTCACATCAATTTAATAAAAGTTTACCAAAAAATTGCATGTTTTCGGCCCTATGAAATGTTTTATTTTTTCTAACCATATTTTTTTGTTTTTTTTTTGTTACCAAATTCTGTGTTTTAGCATGTCTAATTATTTGAATGCATAAAACAACTTAATTTATTCATTTTTTTCTTAAAGAAGCCTTATGATTTTTTCCCCTCAAAAATTCTGTTAACAGATACTAGTCCATATCGCAATTTGATTTAAGTGTAATGACTAAATTTAACCAATTCCGTGACATTCCGCGTTAAACTGTGAATTCTGTTTTTATGACTGGATTCCGTCCGCATTTTCTGCATCATGGAAATCACAGGGCACTACTATTATACCAGCACAATGTATACTCTCACTTAATGATTATCTAATCAAAATAAAAGAGCAGCTGAGTCTAGGAGAACTCACCAAACGGACACAAGTTTACTTCAAGAATGAACAATGAGGCATAGATAAGTTTGAAGTTCAGTGTTTAAAAAAACGGAGCAAATGGAAAGAGCAATCTATATTATAGCTCTATAAATGAAGCATACAGAGTTTACTAGAGCCACAGAAAGACAAACTTTTCGATGAAAATGCTTAATATACAATTCATTATGTACATTAACAACGATTTGGGGCAAATATACAGTCCCTGACAAAAATCTTGTCACCTATCCAAGTTTTAGGAACAACAAATAATAACTTGACTTCTAGTTAATCATTTAGAATCAGAAGTGGCTTATATGAAAGGCAAAGGCCTCTAGATTACGCTCATTTTACCAAAATAAAATCTTATCATGCCTTGATTTTTATTTATTTAGGACAGAAAGGTCAGACTTTGCTTAGATAAAAGTCTTGTCACTGAACAGAAATAATGTACAGTACAGAGCATAAAGTCATGGTGCAGTGGAAAAAGAATTAATATTGTGTATGACCCCCATGAGCTTGGAGGACTGCATCCATACGTCTCGATAATGACTCAAATAACTTGGAATGGCAAAGAAAACATTCTTGCAGGACTTCCAGAGTTCATCAAGATTCTTTGTTTTCATCTTCAATGCCTCCTCCTTCAATGCTCAATAATGTTCATGTCTGGTGACCGGGCTGGCCAATCCTGGAGCACCTTGACCTTCTTTGCTTTCAGGAACTTTGATGTGGAGGCTGAAGTATGAGAAGGAGCGCCATCCTACTGAAGAATTTGCCCTCTCTTGTGGTTTGGAATGTAATGGGCAGAAAGAATGTCTTGATCCCTCAGGCTGTTGATGTTGCCATCCACTCTGCAGATCTCTCCCACGCCCCCATATTGAATGTAACCCCAAACCATGATTTTTCCTCCACCGAACTTGACTGTTTTCTGTGTGAATCTTGGGTCCATGCGGGTTCCAATAGGTCTTCTGCAGTATTTGCGATGATTGGGATGCAGTTCAATAGATGATTCATCGGAAAAATCAACCTTCTGCCACTTTTCCACAGTCCATCCTTCCTGCAAACTGTGGGCCTTGCCAAAGGCAACACGATTTTTTAGTTGTCTTCTGTTTAATGCTGGTTTCTGAGCACTAATTCGGCCATTGAGACCACTGTTTGAGAGAATTCGACAAACTGTTCTTGTAGATACAGGGGTTTCTGGTGACCAGTTCTTATGTAGCTCTGCAGTTGAAAAAGGGCTGGCCCTGGACTGTCGAACCAACAAACGGTCCTCTCGGACAGTTGTCTTACGGGGTCTGTGTGACCTGGGCCTGTCATGAACTTCACCAGTTTCTTCAAATCTTTTTCTTATCCTCTCCACTTGACGTTTAGATACATTAAAGATGTCTGCCACCTCAGCAGGAGACTTGGTCTTCAGGCTCTTGATGATCAGCACTTTGGTCTGTGGTTGAATCTTTGGCATGCTGTCAGAGGTCAGGATGCGATTCAAATGAAGGTTGTGTGTGTTGGGGTTCTTCTTCTACACACCTGGGAATGTGTTAATTACAGTATTTGTCACAGGTGACGCTCTAATCTGTGATTGGTTAAATCTTTTAAAGACGTGACAAGACTTTTGTCTAAGCAAAGTCTGACCTTTCTGTCCTAATTAAATCATTAAAAATCAAGGCATGATAAGATTTTATTTTGGTAAAATAAGCATAATCTAGAGGCTTTTGCCTTTTCATATAAGCCACTTCTGATTCCAAATGATCAACTAGAAGTCAAGTTATTATTTGTTGTTCCTACAACTTGGATAGGCGACAAGATTTTTGTCAGGGAGTGTAATGTAATTTAAGGCGACAAGATTTTTGTCAGGGAGTGTAATGTAATGAAGTTTTGTCATGCCCTGACATTGTGGCTTTTTTCAGTTTCTTATAAATATCTAAATGGCTAAAGTCTAATCTAACTGTAATCAGCACAAACTGGGCTATAATAATATGTGAGCAGCATGTATGTACATGATTGTGTTTTTGAGAAAAAAAATGTTATGCGTGGTTAGTGAAAAACTAAAAATGTTAAATCACTTGAATAAGGCAATAAAACACATACAGAACGTTGGTTCCCAGGAATTTTGAGTACTGGAGCTTGTAGCCTAGAATTTTTTTTTCTAAATGATGTGAAAATCATCGTTTACTCACTTACAGAAAACAATATATTGATTTAAATTTCTAAGACACTTTTTGTTGGTAAAAGTCATATGCGAGTAGGCGTCAACTATCATGAATTCACACCTGAGAAGACAAAGGCCTGCATAATGAGCTGCATAATGAGCCATTCAGTCAGCTGTGTCACTGAGAGGGATGAGTTACAAGAAAGAATGTGAGGACAAAATAAATCTATATAATTTATGTTTGTAGTTTATTTAGAATATATTTAATTATCCACCACAACATAATTTAATATTCACTTGTGAGTGCAGTTAAAACAGTTTATTAGGAAAAATCAAAGCTGACTTTCAAACTGAATTTTTAGCATCATTACTCCAGTCACACAATCCTTCAGAAATCCTTTTTAACACTCTTATTTTTCTACACAAAAAAAAAACATTTATTGTTATTATTATCATTATTATCATATTATTATTATTATTAATGTTGAAAAGAGCTGAGAATATTTTTTTTAGGGTTTTTAGGGGGATAAATTGAAAGAACAAGCAAATGATTGTTACATTTGTTACAGTTACATTTATTGGTACATTTATATTATTTACATCAAGCTTTTGAATGGTATAGTAGTGTATATTGTTATTGAAAAACTTCATAATATTTCACTTGATTATACATTTAGTCAGGAATTATAGTTTGGAAAAAGTCTTTGGGAAAAGTCTAACTAGTAAAATGTTTACACGTTATGTGAAAAACTAGTCACAAGTATATAAATCAATAAAAAGAGACTTACTCATGATTTATGATCTCTGCTGAATAAAGTGCTTCATTCTTTTTTCTGAGGAAATCCAAATCTCAAATCCTCAACCACATCACATCTTTTTGGGGTGAATTATGTCTTATTCCTCTCATCGCGAAGCAAACAGTAAAATAAAAAAAACTTGAAGAACAGTCTCGCTGCGTTGTCTTCTGTTGTGTGGGGGCGTATTCAAAAGCCGCGCGCTTCAGTGAAACATTTGAATCTCAAAAGCACGCTCGGCGCGGGGGCGTGGTCGCATTAGAAGATAATGAAGGGAGACGTGAAAAACGGACATCGCGTTGTTTTCATATGGATTACTTTATCACAGAATATTTGTTTTACAGCAGCACTTGTTTAGTTTAAAAGTAGACATGTCAGGCTTTCTATAGATATCTCTCTAATGTCTCTTCGTTGAGTATTCACTGAGTTACAGTTCATTTTAATGACGCATTTGTAACTGAAGATCAGCGCAGACAAAAAGGCTGCAGACAGCAACTCCTTTTTGTTATCTTTATTTTATAAGTGCACAAAGTTTTGTTGTTATTATGTCTGTATACAAAAAAAAGGTAGACCGTTTACAGATTCTATTGATGTATTTGCTCTTATCTGTACGATCAAAACTGAAAGTGTAATTTAAGTTCTTTTCGGGGTTATCAGGAGAAAATACGCCAAAACGCGTATACGCGTTAATCGACTCCAGAGGGTTAATGGAAGACTATGTGAATGGCGCTCTGTGGCGCGGCAAGATTTTCTGTCAGCTGCATTTAAATCCGGGTCTGAAGTTTCTTGATCTGTTCAGCGTGCAGCATCACGTGTCTAAACAAATAGTACATGCTGTCAGTGATTTCAACCACTAGAGGCCGCTCTCACACTGTATAATGAAAACAGACCCTGCTCTGCCGCTCCAGCAAACGGACGCAACCCGGAAAACTATCGCCATGGATTTTTGCAGATAGCCAATTGTTCCAGCAATCAACTATCGGTGCCGATTAATCGGCAAAACCGATACATCGGTCGACCTCTAATCATCATCATCATTTATAAGCGAGTCTACAATAAAGACCAGGATGGATAATTGACCGTGTGTGTGTGTTCGTCCTAACACACTAATCCCCAAATTGCAATGCTTGCAGATGGCAATCACCACAGTCTGTCAAAACTAATCAGGATCCAGGGCCACACAAAACCACCCATCTGTCTGTCAGTCTCAAACACACCACAGGTGAGTATTGATGTTGATATTTCTGAGAGCATTAACAGCAGAAAAGGGGTGATAAGCAATATATTTTTAGATCACAATACAACTTATGTTGCATTAATCTATCAGCAGAAATACATGCGACAGCAGCGGTCAGTGCATGTGTGATGAGTCTGTATGTTCTCGGTCTCTGTGTGAATGAACGAGGACTGGCGTTTCATCTACTACACAAACTCCAGCGTTTCCCACAGGATTTTGTGAGACTTGTGGCGGCAGATGATGTCACATTAATTAGCATATTTATGACGTCGGGTTTGCATTCAGCACCTCGGATCTGTTCTACTCTCTGAACTTTCACATACTGTATACAACTGAACGCCCAAAAAAGCCGTTCACATTTTTTCTGTTGTCATGCATAAAACAAACATAAATACATTTTAATTTCATTAATATCCAGGAGTCACTCTCACTTTACTCCTTAAATCCTGATATATGAGCGACATCGTCTGATAAAATCCACAAGGTTTGGCTATTTTACTGTACTGAGTAACAAACTGTGCACATTAACAGACGAACTGGGTTCATGTTTATAAGCCCAGACAGTCAGTAAGCGACAGGTGCTTGGAAACGCCGTTTATACTCATTTACTGACGAGTCTGCTGCGGTACGGCCAGCTGAACACGCTGCTTCTCTCCCGCTCACTGCACAGAACAGACACCGATAGAGACGACACTGCGCTGGGGAAGTCAGACCTCGCGCTCGTGGGGCAACAATGGAGGGATCTTATCTTCCATCTGAACAGTATCTTATGTTTGTTTTATAAAAGTAGGTAGGTTTGTTTGTATGTATGTTTTATGGAAAAACCTTGCTAAAAGGGTCTGAAAGTTGCAAAAAATAGTGCTAAAGTCATGCTTGTGTGTTTTGTGAGAGGAGGATGATGGTGGGGGGGGGGTGTTTTTTTTTGTTGGTGTAAGTGTGTATTTTGTGGGGGGGCGAAAAATATATATATGTTTTGTGGGAAATGATGTAATAACACACGTGATGCTCATCTCACTGTATGAGGACATGACCTTCATCTCCAGAGCTGCTCTGAGAGGCACCTCAGCAGATTTACACTGTTTACTTTGAGAAAAAATACTGTCAAATAAGATCTTCACGCCATTCCGTCATAATAAAAGTCTGGTTTAAACTGAAGAAATTATGACAGAAATTACTACTGTATACTAAAATGTCTTTCTCTAGGTATAGCCTAAAATCATATTTTTTAAATATAATAAAACCAAGATACTTTTTCATCCAACTTTTAATTTAGTGAAAGTGCAGTGTGTGTGTGTGTGTGTGTGTGTGTGTGTGTGTGTGTGTGTGGCCAACATTTAACCCATCCAAGTGCACACAATATTAGATAGATTAATCAGAAATGTTCTTTTCTGTAGGCCAGGCCTGTGTTACGATGAAATTAGGTGTAAACCTGGTGTAAACATTAATATACAAATCACACAAACTAAAGTAGATTGCAGAAATATAAAAGCATATCTCCCGTTCTAAGTTACGTCCTTTGGCTGTTTAGGGTTTTATTTCTTTTCTTTTTCTGCTGATGGCCCGTGCGCCCCCACTTTGAGAACCACTGCTTTAGAAAGACTTCAAATAAATAAATAAGAATATATATTACCTTATTATATATATTATTTTAAGGTCGAAGTCTTCAGTAATGTAACACTGTTACTGCCAGAGTAATTTCAATGTGCCGTTTTGAAGTAATTTCATTCATATTACGCTTTCAAACATTTCCGCGCGTAGCGTGCCAGGGTTGCCAGGTTTTCACAACAAACCCGCCCAATTTGTTTGATGAGAATGGTTTTCACATCCCGATATTATCGCAAATGCAATTAATCGTTCAGCCCTAGTTACAAGTCCGACTCTCGATCCATTAGGCCACGACTGCCCCAAATTCACAATTTTGTCTTAAATTGTTTTTTATAGGGATGCACGATATCTGATTTTTGGCAATATTTTTCAACCCTTTTTGGCCGATACCGATATATTTCCTTTTGTTTGGAAACAACACCAAGTCTCTCCTGTGCAGAAATGATAAGTAAAATATTTTTAATTTTGTTTAGTTTTTAACAAGAACTTATTAGAATTAAACAAACATTGATGATAGTTTTATTGTCAGTACACTGAAGCTTTAAAAATAACTATAAATAAATTATATAGACCTATCACTGCATTTTTTCCCAGAAAGATGCAGTGTTAACCCTAACATTTTATTTTAAGGTTTAACATTTATAGATGGTCTAAAGCAAAGAGTTGTAAAAATTCTGAAAATCTTTTGGATTTATGATTTGTTTAAAAAATAAAACATATTACACATTAATAAGTAAATCAGTATATATAAAATTATTTAAAGGGTCACATGACGTTGCTAAAAAGAACATTATTTTGTGTATTTGGAGTAATGCAATGTGTTTATGCAGTTTAATGTTCAAAAAACAAATTATTTTCCATATAATGTACATTATTGTTTCTCCTCTATGCCCCGTCGTCTGAAACGCATCAATTTTTTCAAAGCTCATCGCTCTGAAAAAGCGAGGTGTGCTCTGATTGGCCAGCTATCCAGTGCGTTGTGATTGGCTGAATACCTCAAGCGTGTGACTGAAATGTTACACCCCTCACTATAACCTGAGCACATGTGAGTTAATGTATTCCTCTTATCAGAAAGACATATCAGCATAATTAATATTGCGCATTCCTAATGTTTGATTTTTTTATTATATGTTATTAAATAGTATTTCATGAAACATTTTTTTTTATATATTTGTATTAAATAATTAAATGGAAAACAGAATGTGGGAAAATAAAATGGATTTCATGTGGTCCTCAATTAAAATGTATCTTACTCAGTGGAGTTTAACTGAGAACAAACAAGTTTACATTCATTCTCAAGATCTAACAAACATGTGAAAAGCATTTCCTTCCGTTAATGGGAAATGAATATTGTGATAATATTGATAAGGGAAAAACTACAAAGCCCAGCCCTCTTCTAATGGTTATCAGTCTGTAAGTGTGTGTGTGTGTGTGTGTGTGTGTGTGTGTGTGTGTGTGTGTGTGTGTGTGTGTGATCTGTGCAGGTGTCCTGCTTTGGCATCTATTGTGTGACGCATCTGAATGACATCTAAAGCAATGGATCTCATATCTGTGTGTGACTAAAGCTCTGAAAGCAAACATTTCTCACGATAAGCACACAACGGCAGCACTGCCTCTGTCTGTCTCTGCACGTGAGCAAACACACATTAGAGAGCGCTGCTGGTTGAGACTCACCGTCAGGGTGACTTCATGATTACTGTAATATTTAAAATATTACTAAAGCCTTGACATAGTTTATTTTTGTTATTTTGTCATTGGTTGACATTAAAAAAAATGTTTGCTATAAATGTTTGCTGTTAATTTGTTGATAAGATACACAAGATACAACAAAGTTACAAATTGAAGGATGCAACTTCTTTTGTCTTAATTTCCTATTCTGAACAAAGCAGTCACTAAAATTAGGACTTGCTCATGTATGAGGACCATACATTAGGACCTGATATCTGCACTTCAGATGAGTTTGAAAGAACCCAGATGAGACCTGCACAATGTTGACTGTCATAATCATACATCCACACATCATGTGCCCAAAAAACATTATGAAAATGCAATGAACTATTTCACCTTCCAAGTACCTCTGAGCATCATGTAGTAATAATGCAGAGAGCGTTAAGAGCGGCACACAACCCACAGACACTTGTCTTCTGGTTGATTGGCGGCTCTCAGACAGACGCAGTGGGAGCTCGTGTTTGCTTCACCGCCGCTCATCCTCAGGAATGTGGGTCTGGAAGACTCCGGTAGTTTTATTTGAAAAACACTGAACCGCTCTCTTCTGAATCTGACGACGAGACGGCCCGTGAAACATGAGACAGGCTCTTCACAAAACTACATTCACTACACTCTGCAACCGAGTTACATGTGCTGCATGATTATTAGTGCTTTTGAGTTTCACAAGTGGCACTTTATTGGTCAGCTGGTTTGCAGTTTTTTGGCGCGCTCTGTCTACAGCGAAACCTCATTGGTCCAAAACCTGTTCAACACTCAACCAGCAGCATTTTTTACGATCAGACTGCTGACCGTCAGTAACTGTGTTACCAGATGTTCTACTGCTCCAAGTCTTGTGACGGCAATAAAGAAAGAAGTGATTAAAGTCACCTGACAGCAGAGAGATAGAGACAGATCCTCTGCCTGTCACACACACCTATAAACACTCACAACTGCACTCAGAAGGGAATGCTACACTGGAAAACACAAAACAACAACAAACATTTCCATCAATCTTTGAGTTAGGATAACTTCTGATGAATTTCTTCAACCAATGAACTATACTGAGCTACTATTTTTGATTACATTAAAAACACAAGTTGTTTCAACTAATTGAGAGGTTAAATAATCGTCAGCAGCTAGCATATCACATGCTAAATACAACTTAACATGTAGCATATGAATTTGATGAACTTAATTAAATGTAACAAATTTAATAAACACTGCCCAAGTAATCAAGGTAATTTCAAACTACTATATTTTTTTTAAATAACTTAAATAATATTTAGTTATAAGATGTAAGGATCAACATTACATAAACAGAACTCATCACGGTAATGTTTGCAACCTAAAAGGTTTAGTCAAATTAACAGATTTATTTTTATACTAGCAACCATGTGTTTATTTGATGATTTAAAATAAATTTAAGATGTGGTAATAGCTCTGCAGAATTTCTTATTAGAGCGTGTATTGCAGCATTTGATTTATTTATTTTTATCATCCACATTCATGACTAGGGTTACAAAGTGGTGGAAAATTTACCAGAAACTTTTTCCGAAATTTACTGGAAATTTCCACCTTTTTGCAACCCTATTCATAACACTGCGCGTTAAATTGAGTTAAACCTGCAGTATTAATCAATCTGCATATAAGACACATTCCTTGCATACTGCATTCATCAGTATGTGCAGTACACAGGTATGATACTCTGAAAACACACACACACACACTCTTTGAGAGCACACAGAGACAGGAACAGATTCAGGCCGCTCTAAATCAAGTTACTGTAATGGGTTTACAGCTGCTTTCAACTGCAAAATGTGATTTCAATGCATAAACACACACACACTTCAGGGACAGATGGTTTGGGTCAGCACTCACACACACTCATAAGGAAATAAACTGAGGCTGCAGGACACTGGAGAGAGGAATGTAACGTACTGTGTGTGTGTGTGTGTGTGTGTGTGTGTGTAACTCATTCATAACCATAACCACTAGTGTGTGTGATCAAGGGAGTGTGTAAATCAGCTTACACAAGGCTGCTAGTGATATTCACAAACTCCAGCACAAACCCTGACAGTATTCATAAGCACATCCATCAGGATTTGACTGGATTATTAAAGCAGACTGTGTTATTACTGGTTAACTGTCTCAGACCCGCCCACTCGACCCTCATGATGTCAGCAGACAGGCTGAAGAAAAACTGAAGAGGTTTTACAGTGTTTCCCACAGCCTTACACTCTATTTGTGGCGGCACTCCCCCGCCCCCATATATACACACATATGCAAATTCATTTTCTGCCAGCAGGAGGCGCTTTAAGAGTGGGAGAGATACAGGATTCTCCGGTAACGGCTGCGAAGCAGTGCTGAGCTCACAAACGCTGCCTTAACAAGCATTACATGCAAAATGAAATGAAATCGAAATTTTTCTAAATACAGTCGGTTTCCTTCTGAAATACATTGATATAAAAACACCCGCATTGGTTTTTGATTTTGAAACGTGCAGTGCTCATGTTTATTCAATGAAGTCAAAGCCTTTTGGAAAATCTATTTGTGGTGGTCAGTTTTGATATTGTGGCGGCCCGCCACAAATAAATCAATGTGTGGGAAACCCTGGGTTTTATAATGTGCACTGGTTAATTAAATTCATGTTGACTTAAAAAAAAAAAACAAAAAAAAAAACAGAGGTAAGCTATTTATGACACCGCTTATTTACATACAAATGTCTTAAAGGTGCAGTACCTAATTTCTACACCATTATGGAATTTGCCAAAAAATGACTGCATTTATTGACAGCATCAGTTAATGTCTTGTGAAGCCAAAAGCTCTGTTTGTAAGAAAACAAATCCATCATTATGATGTTTTTAACTAAAATCCGAGTCCATAATCAATAATAATGCTTCCTCCAGTGAAAAGTGTTCTGGTCTGAATCAGGAGAGAAATCTGGACAGTTCAAGCACCGTTTACAAGCCAAAACTGGATTTTGATGTGAGAGACAACAGGAGATGGACTTTTCACTGGAGGAAACTTTATTATGGATTATGGACTCAAATTTCAGCCAGAAACAACAGTTTAAAAGCATCTTGCTGGATGTGTTTCATCTTTTGTCTTCTCCAGATGTGAACTGATGGACTGGAGTGCTGTGGATTACTTGTGATGTTTTTAATCAGCTGTTTGGACTCTCATTCTCTTGTCAGAGCTGAGCCAGAATTTGGATGACCCAGCCAGCTTGGGTCCTTTCGCCATTTCCACTGAGCAGGAGAAGGACAGGAGAACTCAACCAAAAGGTAGAGACAGGCAGCAATTCTGGAGGAGGTTTTGTTTGGAGGTAATTTCAGAAAGGTCTTTGATCACTTTTCCTGTTCATTCATTCAATACATTCATTCATGTTTTTATCAGGTAATGGACCCGTACTTAGATGGCCTGATAAGTCAGCTTGAGGTGAGGTTCCCTGACCTGGAGGTCATTGCAGCTTTCAGTGTCTTGGGGCCACGGGCAGCAAGATCAACTGACCACGAAGCAGGTCACGCTCACTGAGGACCCTGGCAGGGAAACTGCTTTCTGTGGATGCCAGCACTGCTGTGGAGGAGTGGATGTCATTCAGACAACTGCCTACCTTGTAGAGGTCGACCGATTCATCTGTGTTGATAGTTGATTGGCGGAACAATCGGTTATCTGCAAAAATCCATGCCGATAGTTTTCCGGGATGCGCCCATTACTGAAGTGGCTGAGAAGGGTCCGCTGCCATTATACAGTACGAGAGCGGCCTCTAGAGGCGGAAATCACTAACAGCACATGTTGTTTGTTTTGACACATGACGCTGCGCTGCACAGAGCGGGAAACTTCAAACGTGCATTTAAATGCAGCTGGAGAAAATCCTGCCGCGGAACAGAGCGCCATTCACATAGTTTTCAATTAAATTACATTATATTTGTCCCAAATCATTGTTAATGTACATAATGACTTCACCCTAGGCTATAAATTATGTATTGTGCGCTCTCTGTGGCTCTAATACAGTCTGTATTCTTCATATAGAGAGCTGTAATACAGATCGCACTTTCACTTTCCCTTTGCTCTGTTTTTCTAAACACCAAACTTCAAACTCATTTATGCCACATTGTTCATTCTTGAAGCAAACTCCATTTGGTGATTAAATAAACAGTTTTAGACCACTGCTTGAATTGAACGTGAGACGTCTGGTGTGTGACTTCTAGACGCAGCGCTGCGCTATATATACATATATAGTGCATAATGCTATGGCCTTGTGTACTGTAGATATTTAAAGATGGCCATCTTTAAGCATGACTGTTGAAATTAAATGGTAATACTTAACAGTAAAGGTCTATTTGTAATATTAATGAAAGCATATGATTTCAGGACAAGACAGCTACAGGTCATGATGGAGCTGGCCTCTAAATATGAGGAGTTTGGGGTCTTGTACCCAAACCTCTGCCAGCTGGCTGCAATTGCACTGAGAGAGGGACTTCTCCGCCATGAACAGGATAAGAATACTTAAAACATGCATGCATTTAAAATAACATGCTCATTTATGTTTAAATGAATTATGTGTTTTGAGTCTTGTCTTCATCTGTTACTTGCAGGTGAAAACAGACCTTCACAACAGACTGCAGGGGAGCATCTTGAGGCCCGCATGAGGGCATCCATCAGTGGTCCCCCAGTTGGGGACTTCCCATATCAGGAGGCCCTTGAAATGTTTGTCTAAAGTCCTAGGAAAATCAAATGCAAAAAACACAATTGTACACTGTGCCAGTGATCACACAGTGAAGTGTGTTGTAAAAAGTTGTGTGGTGTGTAAAAACATTTGTTTACCAAATTTATGTGCACTCTTGTCATTTTAGCTCACTCTAGAAATGCACAGATATGACAACACCATGTATCTGTAACACACCCGCTCCACGACACTAGTAGTTTTGGGGGGGGGGGGGGGTTGGGGGGGGGGATGCAATGCTAGATTTCTCCAAACCTGATGAAGAAGCAAACTCATCTTCATCTTGGATGGCCTGAGGGCGAATTAATTTTCAGCAAATTTTTATTTCTGGGTAAACTATTGATATAAAGGATCTGCTGCTAATGTCTTGGTGTCAGACACGTTCAGAGGTCTGGTGGAGTCCACACCACCTGCTTGTAACATTGTGGCTGATCACTGTAAAAAGTGTACAGTGCGTCATTTGCTAGACATTCAGATTCAGAATGTTAAATGGATGTTGAAACGAGCCTGCAGCATCTTTAAACATCAGCCATTTCTTACTCTAAGGTCAGTGTTCAACAGTTCAGAGACAAACCGTTTCTCATGTATTTCGTCCACCATGTCTTTCGCTGCCCCTTCCAGTTGCTGGGGGTCAGGGTTGCTATGGAGACGGGCAGTTCCTGGTTACGCATGCAGTTTGTGTCATGTCAACTCAGCAGCAATAAAAGAAGGTCAAAGCGAGAGGGAAGCACTGAACACACAGAGGACGGCATGAACACACACACACACACACACACACACACACACACACACACACTGGATATGCACGATCGCACCCGCTGGGCTGGAACAAATTGCCCTCATTTAAGAGTTTTAAATAAACTGGAAACATCCCTGAATACACTCCACTCCAGCGAGTAATGAATTATTCATGACGCGTTTAAACGCGCATTTGTGGAGCGAGGAGCGAGTGTACTGCGAGTCTGCATGACACACCTGCACGTCTGTCTGTGTGTGTGTGAGCGCCTCACCAGCACATTATTACACAGAGAAACACAGTGTGTTTCACGATCTCTCATCAAACAACTCCTGCAGCTCCAACGTGCTGCCATCAGGAAAATCACTGTATCATATCAAACATCTCCAGAAAACCTGAGAGAAAGTTCAAGATATTAGTTATATAATGTTACATGCAATGCATCTTAACACTGAATCTGATTATGATTTTGTTATACTGTCTGAAAACCGCTCAGCCATCAGACTGATTTTAGATAGTAAGAAATAAAAATGAAATCTGTTTTTATAGGTTTACTGGACTAACATCAGGGTCAGAAATCAACCTTTCATTAATATTTAATATGCCAATTATAACATTAAATTGTTACACTTTAACCGCAACAATCAAAAGCATTTTTGCCCCAAGCCCCAGCTCATTTCTCACATTCACTTGCATTATCCCAACAGTGCATAGAAAAATGATGCAATGACAATTGCATTCAGACAATATTTTAATGCTTTTTGTATACTGATATTTTAATATTTTAAAACAAAATGTATTTTATTTGAAATAAAAGCTATCTTAATTTTTTTTCACACAGTATACAGTAAATGGGCCTGAAAGCTGATATATAGTTGATATATAGGATCATCATCATCATATTTGGGGTTTAGGGCAATAAAATATTTCACAGTCCCTGAAAATAAATTGGGTTTCTGCAAAAAATAAATGCGGCAAATGCAGTTTAATGAGGTTTACATTCTAAAACCTAGTGAGATGCCCATGAAGACTGCCTTTATAGCCATCACTGCCAAAAAGAGAGAGAGAGAGCGAGAGAGAGAGAGAAAGAGAGAGAGAGAGAAAGGAAGCGATGACATTTTCCCAGGACAGTGACCCGAAAATGGCACTGCAATGAGCTCAGTGGAAAAAAATGAATCCAATGTGACAGAGGAAACACAAGAAATGTTGTCCTGCTGGATTCAAAGCACTGAGCAGAATATGTGACCACACGTTTCTTTTTATGGGGAAACATCATTAAACTGGGCTTAGATCCAAAGTTTAGTGAAACTTCTGCTGCTTTCGATGTTCAAGGACTTGTACTGTTGAGATTTTATCCTCCTGCACTGCTTCACACGGCTCTAGTGAAGAGTGAAGTTTACTTGGAGACTGCAGCTGACAGCTGGACTGATCTCAGTGGACATCTTGAGCTGATCAATGAGAGGAAGACCGATGTAAACACACACACACAACCTCCGTACATCATGACATCAACCATCGAGTTGCTTCAGCGTGAGATCAGCGGCCGTACACTTCCAGCTGTTTGGATGTAACTGGTATCTGACATGACATCACGGCATTCCCACCCATCCGAGGCGGACCCGAGGCCTGCGCTGGGACACACGTGGATCCGCAGAGGACCGGACCACAATTCAAACACAAGAACACAAACCAAAGGCGTGAGGAACAACATGAGTCCAGATGCACACAGCTCAGATCAGCGCTGGGCAGACTGACAGCGGAAACCGGACGTGCTGATCTTGATCGGTTTTTAAAGTGTTTTTAAACTTTCAACGCTGACAAACCCATCAGCTAAAGATGTGCATCAGGAAGAGCACAGAGCTCAGCTCAAAGAAACCCATCTGATGCACGACAGGGAGATTCTCCGAGAGTTTAAGCACGCTAAAGCCCTCTACATTGCATCTGCTTTTAAAGCACCACTGCAAACATTAAAAAGTTTAAATCTACTACTAGTAGAGCTCTGATTTGTTTATCATCCATCCGTTCCTAGTTAAGACATACAGACATTTGTTAATGAGGTTTAAGTGGAAAATCATCCCATGAGCAAACGCTTGAAAACACAAAGCTTTATGTAATCTGTGCTGCCATCTGTCCCACACAGCCTTGTGTTTTTGGGTGCTGAAAAATAAACTGTTCAAAATGTTCATCATGCGTTTGGCATCCCGACTGATTCAATCAGAAGAGACCAACACAACATCAATCACATTATGAAACAGACAAAGACAGAGAGAGAGAGAGAAAGCTCCCGAGCCATCAAACACAATTCAGATCTGCCAATGTGCTCAAAAACTGTCATTATGCAATTCTGTTTGATGACACACTTCAGCTTTCACTAACAGCAGAGACGTCTTACAGCTGCTGCGTGTAATTTGTTTGCATAAACACCATGATGTGTTTGCGTATTACGCTAAGATCGCATACTTGTTTCTTGCCAGTTATTCTGCTTTGAAATGTGTGTTTTGCTTTGGAATGTCTCTTTTTGTTTTGGTTTGCAGGACTCCACCCACTGCCAATTTACCCCGGGTTGCCAAGTTGGTGGAAAACACAGCGTACTGCAGCCATGGAAGCCAGCAAACGAACTGGGTCAGAGGTCACAGATACTACCCGATCTAAAAAGCCTCAGGATTCATCCAAAAAGCTTTAAATAAAACACGGATTAATCAACTCATCCACTTACAGCGTAAGGCTGCTGCACTTCCTCAATCTGGCAACAGAGTCTGAGGAGGGGGCGGGAGAAACAATATTTTGAATTTGGACTGCAATAACCATTTCAGCTGCCAGCTGTCAAAATTACATACTGCAAGGTGCATCCACATTTACTGATGTTTGTTGTAATTTCACAGGCGAAATCCAGTCATTCCCATCAGAATTCTCATGACTGGGAATTTTACACGAGGATGAAAAATGTTTGAGTCACTCATGCAAATTCACTACACTGACCAAAATCCTGGTCTGCTTGGTTTGACTCAAAACCACCGAAGCAAACATATTTAGACAAAACAACATCAACAAAAAAAGATATGATTCTCATCATCAAGTTTGACAAGCTGCAAGCAAAATATGTTTTTTCTCGTCTTTCTCTCTAATCTTAACTTGCAGAACACAGTATTTATGGTCATATATATATATATTGCTGTGTAATGACCATTCAGTGTTTGGTAGAGACAGACGGTGCAGGAAATTGTGACACCAGGTAAAACGAGTCACAAACCAGAGCATTTGTCAAGGGATTTGAGAGAGGAAAAGCAGAATAAAGCTGTTCATATAGAGGCCAGATCAGCCCTGACAAGGAGAAAATCAGACAAAGAGATCACACACAGAGAGCATGATTGAGACGTGCTGTATGCTCTGAATGACTATTGTGCTCAGCTCTGGTCTCTCGTTAGTGCCACACAGGTGCACACACATCACCTCAGTAACCCGTCACCGGGGAAAACATGAGCTCGGCTTTACTGCAGACGTCAGGCTCAGTCCACACACACACACACACACACACAGCTCACTCTCACACACGCACACATACAACAACAACAACTCAAGACATGACTCAACATGATCTGAAATCTTCAGGATTTTCTCGCGTTTAATATAAACATGAAAGAATAGGCACCTGAAGCAAATCAACAACTCTATTACATATTGTTTACTGGTCGACTGGTATGAACTTTTTGGTGCCCAATGGTGACATCTTAGAGAGCCAATGGCCATATATATCCTTTTATTTTGACAGCATTGAACAGGAGCATTAGACTCCGAATTTATTAGTTTACTGTCTTTGTTTAACAGTTCTGTCTGTTATTCATAGTTACTAGATGTAGCTGTTGAATAAAATAAACGCTAAATGAAAAGTATTATAGTGTCATGTTATAAAACAGGAAGTGTGTCAGTCTGATCTGCTCCTCCTCGGAGTCTCTGATCTCATCCCCTCATTCAGTCGCTCCTCCTGCTGTCCGGAGTCGGAGCAGCCCATTAAACCCCGGCAATGCCTCCATTCACAGAGAGTGTCTCCTGACCCGCTCCGCTCTTATGACAGCGTCAGCACGAGAGCAGCTGCTGCGCTTCACCTGCAGAGATATCAGAGAGCTGAACTGGAGAGGAGACGCTGTGAAAGATGGCACTCAACAGCATGAGTGGGCACAGGGCCAATTAGCATTCACTGAGATGAAGAGCCAGAGACGAGACCCTGATCAGAGTGAGGGAAGCTCACGTGACTGGAAAACACTATGAAGTTCACTTTTATTTCTTCCCCACTAAATAATGTTTTTTTTTCACTAAATGCTTAGATTTTATCAAATTGTGCACTCATGATTTTTCCAGGGTATCTTTTGCTGCTGAATTATCCACCAACCTAGTTTATAATAGTATCTTTGTCATAGATTTTGATTATTTCTTTTTTAATTTGTTATTTTTTCATTAAAACTAAGTTGTCTATATTTTGCAGATTGTTTTTAGGTCAGGTCAGGTCAACACACAGAAGTATAGAAATTCTACATTGATTTTATAAAAAATAATGCTGTTTCCAAACCAGGCAGTGATGCAGCCCGTCAGGATGCTCTCCACTGTGCAGGTGTAGAATGATCTGAGGATGCTGGGGCTCATTCCAAACTTCCTCAGCCGTCTCAGGGAGAAGAGGCGTTGATGTGCCTTCTTCAGCACTGCATCAGTGTGTGTAGACCAGGTGAGATCTTCACTGATGTTAACACCGAGGAACTTAAAGCAGTTTACCCGCTCCACAGGTGTCTTGTCAATGGTGATGGTGTGTCTCCTGAAATCCACCACCAGCTCCTTGGTCTTGTCGATGTTGAGTGAGAGATGGTTCTCCTGAATATTTTCATGTCATTCAAGCATGTGATTTTATTTTTCTTTGGTATGGGCACAATGGTGGATTTTTTGAAGCACGAGGGAACCACAGACAGAGAGAGGGAGAGGTTGAAAATGTCTGTGAAAACACCGGCTAGCTGGAATGCGCATGCTCGGAGCACACGGCCTGGGATGCCATCAGGACCCGCAGCCTTGCGGATATTCATCCGTCGGAAGGATCAGGTTACAACCGCGACAGAGACGGAGAGTGCACTCACCTGCGGGAGCGCTCTCTGTGTGGGCGGTGTTGTGAGCCTCGAAACGAGCAAAAAAGTTATTAAGCTCGTCCGGTAGAGAGGCGGCAATGTTCACAGTAGCTGGTTTATTCCCTTTAAAGTCTGTGATGTTATTGATGCCCTGCCACATGCTTCTTGCATCGTTGGTGTTGAATTGGTTTTTATATTGTCTTTTTGTGGCTTTGATGAATTTCCTGAGATCGTAACTGGCCTTTTTGCGATCATCAGCGTTTCTGGATTTAGAGCGGATGGCCCCGCTGACAAGGCTGCTCGAACATCGCTATTAATCCACGGTTTTTGGTTGGGGTAGATGTGGATTGTTTTGTCGGCACTACATCTTCTATAAACTTCCTAATGAAACACGTTACGGTATCTGAGTACACCTTTATGTCGTCATGGTATACATTTGAAATAATGTCTGTGGTTACTGAAAGCTCAAAATATTTTCATGTTTAATTCTTTGTCATAACATATAATGTAATCCATAAAAACATAACTAATCTGATTATGAGTAGGGTGTGCGATATGGACAAAAAAACGATCGCAATTTCTTTGATCAATTTTGCGATTTCGGTTTTAATCACGATTTTGACACAGACATGCTTTACAGTCATAAATGCATTCCCTATGAATCTGAAACATATTTCCAAAAGAAAACCAATGAGAGCTTTATCAAAAAGTTGTAACATGTCTCTAGAACAGACATAAGTCAAAATAATCACTACGTGAAGGTGTTACAAAATGTTTAGACATATGGCAAAAAATAAATAATTAATTAAATTCCATGTCCGGGGATTTTTTTTTTTCTTTTTTGCCATGCACTGGTCATAGTCCTCATTGTAGCGGTGCCTCAGGTGTTGAAATAGATTTGTTATACATTATACAGGTTCACACGTACACGTCTGCAGTGTGTAAACAGTATGTGTATGCGGTGCAGAAGCGGCAGCAAGAGCGCGTTACTGTAACGTGAAAGAACATTAAAATAATGCGCGAGCGCCAATCTTTCTGTTCAGATTTCCTTTTCTCTGTCACAAAACCAGACGCGCATGCTCAGATACACGCTGCTCTCGTCCGGAGAGAGTGCGTGCACTTAAAACGTGTCTCCTCTCGCTCAAACTCCTGTGCACTCACAACTCTCTCTATGCTCATGGGCTAGATATTCATTACTTTCGCACCTTTCTATTTCTAACCTTTCTGTATATCTTTCGCATCTTTTCCCGTGTGTAGTGTGAACGCTCTGATCCGTTAACATGGGCTCTGAAAAAATACGCATCACAGACAGTGTTTGAACCAGGAGTTACGTAGGCATATCCCCAGTCTGTTCTGTTCTCACGCTCCATATAGGCGCGCTGCATTCTGATATAATTGGATTGCATACTGCGGGAGGTCGGGCCATGGAAAATCTGGATTTTATGACGATTTTGATTAATCGCACAGCCCTATTTATAAGCATTTAAAAATGTAATGTATTCTAATTACAAGTACTTAATTTTTAGCATCTGGTTAGTAACAATGGAATTGCAGCTATAGCTGGCTAACGCTCCCCTTAGAGCCTCCTCCATTCTGGATGACTGCCGCAAGACAAATCCTGCAGCACTCTACAGGACTTCAACTGCTATCAAGCACCGTGATTTGAAGAGCAGCACATTTTATCCAAATGACTTCTTCTCTTGGGCTTCAGGTGAAAGGTTGGCTCTCTAAATTGGCGTCCTGCGGATAAGCCGTTTTTAACTACGCTTGGGAACAGGCCAAACCCCGGGCCGTTCCTCTGCTCTCCTTCTAATCAGTCTGAAAGAACAGCTGATCCGCTCTCGTATGGTCTTACTGTCGCTGAGACGCCTCATCAGCTCTCACGCAAACCCCGTGTTTTAGTTTACGGGACGCTGCAGTAATGACATTTACCAGCAGATGACCACAACCCCATTGAGTACCAGAAACCATTTACTTCATATGAGATCCACTGGTTTGGTGAGAGTTGAAGTGGACTGAAGTCTTGCTGCATGATGTAACGCCGGTGAGGCCCAGTAGCTCTCACATAGATATTCCCACAACCCTTCCGAGTGGTTAAGCAATCGCTGTCCCAGCATGCCCCAGAATAAGGAGGGCACAGTCAGAGGCGCTCCTCAGACCTGTCCCCATTTCCACCAAGCTTATTAAACACAAGAGCAGAACGCTTCAGTGCAGTGATGTGTGAGAGGAAGCACTGCTCTGATCATTAAAGTGGCCAACAACAGCTGCTATTAAAAACTCAGGCTATAAAGATGATGGTTTATTATGGCACTTTCAAATCAGTCTTATTTTTTACTTTTTTTTTTTTTTTTACTGTTTTTAGAGGTTTAATTAAAGGGTCATGCTGTTTCAGCACTGGTTTGTTCTCACTACAGTTTTAAAAATGCTAAAAAAAATAAAAAGTGGGCATGGTGTGCAGAAGAGTGGAGGGGGAAGATCGGAGACAGACAACTTCGGTTTAATTCGCCCCCATCGAGTTAAAAACACAAATAAATGCTCATCCATTTGCACTCTGCATCGAAAACATATATAATGCACTGTTGCACCTCTGATAACATTTAAGGCTTATTCTGTGGCGTTTATTTAAAGCTTTTGATGGGTTGTGTCAAAGAGCTGTAAAACCGGTTACACTCATGAATGCACCGCATTTGAGCCAAACTCTTATTACAAAACAAAAAAACAAACGCTCTCTTTCAATCCATGAACGTTTCTCTCAGTTAATGTGTGGGATGTCATCTCAGTCTAAAGCGTCTGTCATAGCAAATCAGCACATGCTGCTGTGAATAATTAAGCAAAGTGTCTTCCCATAGGATAAGAACACGCAGTCTCCTGAATAATTTAATAGACACCGACGCGTCATCGATGTACTACAGTCTTTTGCCACGTCACAAATTGTGACATCAACACAATGTATTTTTTAAACCCGGAAGATGAAAATAGCACAAAAAAGCTTCAAATTAACCAGTTTTCTCCAAAAATTAAAATTAACAGATGCTAACATTGTCTTCTATGATGTGCCACAAAAGCACAAGCTAAAATCTCTTAAAAAGCAGTCTGGGGTTTCGTGACCCTTTAAATTGTAATCATTAAAACGGGTGTCTAATCAGAACTGCTTTTCTGACTGATATGACACAAACAATGTTAATTTGTACATTCTCTAGCATCTATATTTTAGATTCACAATTCATTAAAAAGCCTCTGGTGTGTAAAAATAGTAAATATCATCATGTCATACAGTTTTTTTACCCTAATAAAAGTTATAGGGGCATTAAATAGTTAATAAAGAAACTTAATTCTAATGCTCATTATATTAGCGTTAGCTAGGCTTATACTAAAGATTAACTACTCTAATTATTATAAGTATTTATAACAGAAGCAGTGTTTCATACAGCAGCAAATGCAAACTCATTCTCTGCCAGCAGGAGGTGCTTGTAGAGCGGGAGAGAGAGAGAGGTTTCCCCGGTAATGGCTGTAATCAAATAAGCTGAGCCTGCGCTCACAAACACTGCTCAGGCATTACAGTCAGTTTTCTTCAGAAATACAGTGACATAAAAACACCTGCACCGGGTTTAGACTATGACACGTGCAGTGCTCATGTTTATTCAACGAAGTCAAAGCCTTTTGAAAAATCTGTTTGTTGCGGTCAGTTTTGATATTTCCCAATGTATGGGAAACACTGTGAACATGCATTCACACTAATGCACAGATCTATTTCGATATCAGATGTTTTGTCCTGCTCTGAAAACAAAACTGACTGTGTGTACATCAGTGTTGTATAAACGTATTCGAAAATGCAAGTGCAGCTGCAATTGAGCTTCAGGACATCAAAACACAAAGCGCACGTGAAAGTCTGTCAGTGCATCTAATAGTACTGCATTCCAAGCGGCATAAATGCAAGCATATCTAAAGTCAAACACAGCAGGTGGAAGCACAGACTCTCAAGCGATGTGCATGTGTCTCACAGCGCAAATTCTGTGCAACGAAGCCCGCCGCGTCTCTAGCGCGCACACGTGCCATATCCGGGAAAAATAAACAAGCTCAGAATCGATTCAGAATCATTGAAGAGAGAATCGTGATGCATCGGAAAATCTATTTTTTCTCCCACCACTAGTCCATACTATATAGAAAATTTCAGTTTTATGACTGGGTAATGTGACTGAGTTGATGTTGCAGGACTCAGAGGGCTCTAGTTTATGATGTTTGTGTCTGTATGAAGAGGCATGTATCTCTATCGAGTTAATGATAAGTCAAAGGATGATGTCAGCTGTAACGCACAGAGATTGCATTTCCTCAGAGACCGTCAGGAAAACAACTCGCTCCTGCTGAAGCTCACCCCAGAGACCCAGAGCACACGGACAACAAACACCCACAACTACTGACTGCTAACCATGCCTCGCTGCAGTCACCTGAACATTTCAAGCCAACTCCCAGAAAGATCTGTATCTTAAAGGAATAGTTTACACGAAAATGAAAATCTGCTGAAAATGTCCATGCCCTCAGGTCATCCCAGATGTAGATGAGTTTGTTTCTTCATCAGGTTTGGAGAAATGTAGCATTGCATCAGCGTCTCGGCAATGGATGCTCTGCAGTGAATGGGTGCCGTCAGAATGAGAGTCCAAACAGCAGATAAAAACATCACAATAATCCACAAGTAATCCACAGCACTCCAGTCCATCAGTTAACATCTGGAGAAAACAACAGCTGAAACAGATCCAGCATTAAGACGTTTTTAACTAAAATACCTATAATCCATAATAACACTTCCTCCAGTGAAAAAGTGTTCTGGTGTGAATCAGGAGAGAAATCTGCACAGATCAAGAAAACAAGTATGTGGCTGGATTTTGATGTGAAAGACAACAGGAGCGTTTTTAGGATTATGGACTCATATGTTACCAGGAAGCAAGTTTAAAACCATTACTTCAACAGCATTTCACCATTTCTGACAGCTCCCTTTACACTGGTGAGCAAGTGATGGAATGATAACGATTCTCCAAATCTGTTCCCATCGAGAAATAAACTTCAATTATATAGCACTGTGGTTGTGATTGCTTTTAAACCAAAAGCAAAATTGCCTAGCCTGCAGCAACTTCCCAACGCAGCGAACACTCGTACATGGGTCAAATAAGACCCTAAAAACACAAACAGTGACGATGATTTTCACACTGAAGTTGTGAAATTATTCCCGCTGTCTGTTTGTGTTGTGCACTGAGAGGGACGCTGCACAGATCTGACAGATGGTCTGGGGATAAAGCTACACCAGTGGACTCAATAGAGATCCATACTCCACCAAAACCTGTCACTCGAGCACACGCTAATCCCTGCAGCGCTGGCGACGGCTTTAAGCGGCCGCAGCAGGGAGGGGCCATGACGTATTGTTTCACATTGTCAAAACAAGCCCTGAAATCCTACAGCGGTTGAATGGGAATGAAACCGTGCACTGACTCTTTTAGTGGCTGTTCCTTGTTAAATATTAGCACGTACACACATCACATGATCCACACCGACACTCACAAATGCAAATATTTGCTACTACGACACAGAGCCACGCATGCATTAGACAGAACTAGAAAGAAGGATTACAACAACAGTGTGGTTCACACAGGAAAAAACAGTCTGTGCTCACTCTGCATCACACCATCAAGTGTACTCTGAGAAGAGAGCACTGTTTTAGTAGTACTGTGTGCACGTTATGATAAGAGTATCTGCTGTATCAGTGCGTCCCATGCAGTCTCTGCTTGACTTTGATTGCACTGGATTGTCCCTTAAAATCCCGTGCTGCATCTACAAACACAAACTTGCACTGCGTTATGATTTGCTGCACAAAATCAAGCTAGAGCAGTCAACGGAAATCAAATCATTAATTCGACTGAAAATTTTAGATTTAAATAATTTAATTGATTAACATTTATTTTAATAATAAAATAAAAAAAGTACTGAAAAAAAAAACTAAAATATTTTATTTGTTTACAACGGAGACCTTAAGAATTCAGTTGGACTTTAAGGAAATGTTTAGATCAAAAGGGTTCGGCTGACAATATCACTGGCCTTACAAAGGGATAGCTCACCCATAAAATACGTTTCTGTCATCATTCACCAACCCTCAGTTTGTTTCTTTCTACTGTTGAACATAAAAAGATAATCTGAAGAATCTGGGTAACCAAACGGTTGATGGTAGCCATCGTATGGAAAAAAAAATATGTTTTAGAAGTCAGTGTGGACAAGTTGTTGTTTGGTTACTAACACTGATCCAAATGTCTTCTTGTGTGTTCAGCAGAAATACATTCATAGGTCTGAAACAATATGAGCGAGTGGAAATATGACAGAACTTTCAATTCTGGGTGGACTATCTTTGGTAAAGTGTCAACTAACTAAGAAATTATGACTGGCCTTCAAAGAAAAAAAAAAGCCAAGTTGTCCATAGTGTCTGCCAGAATTCAACAGTTACTATCTGTATTGTTTTTAGCTCGTGTAAACCTACTTCAGCTTTAACAGAGAATGAAGCCAGCAGAATAAAATAACCGGAAATGCATTTCAGACATTTTTGGCGCGTTCCAGCATTTTTACGAATTTTAAAATATCTCCAATGCTATGAAAATTATTACTAACAGGCTTGCATCAACTACATTTTAAGAGTGAGAACAAAAAAAAATTACAATATGCTTTGAGGCGTGTTTTTTTTTTCCTCGGTGAAGCGTGCGCGAAGCGAAGTTTTCGCGTCGCGTCGCTCGCAGTGTGTGATGTAAAACAAGCACATCTGGACTGAAGCTTTGGCGTCGGAGAACCGCTCGCGCACACACACACACACACACACACACAGGGCTGTGAGCCTCGCGCCAGCCACGTGCCACCAAATTTTAACGGCAAACAAAAACACGTTACGGTGATTTTAACGGCCTCCAGTCGCTTGAAACTGCGCTGATGTTCTTCAGCGTCACATCCAGATGAGTGAATCAGTGAAGAGTTCAGGCGGGTAAAGTGCTGTTAAAGCACACAGAGAGCAGTGATCGCTGTAAACATCACGACTGGAGATTACATCGTTACATAAAGACGCCATATGGGGTTTGAGAACTGTCCATATGTCGCATATGCTACGCACACACTTACATCGCACAACGCCAGCGGACTGTAACGTTACAAACGTCGGGTTCTGAGGCTTAACGACATTTCCAAACACCACAGCGATGCGAACAACCCCCGACAGGCTGTAAATCATCGTTACACGATTCATTCGAGACACAGATTCACAGAGTGACCATCCCAAACACTGCCCGATCGAGCATTAATATCGTTATCTTTCGAAAGACGTGACATCAGACTAACGGCTCGTGATAAAGTTCTCCTCAGTCAGCTCCTCGCGGAATCACCTATACGAAATATACACACAAACACTGCTGATATGATTAAAAACAGCCAAAAGTGCCGTACCTGTTCCGTCTAGACGCGCTCGGCGAAACTTTGAGGATGTGGTCTCCGGTTAAAGAGCCTCGGACTGCCTCAGAAATGTAAAATTGAAATTCCCACACCGAAATCTTTCTGGGAGAAAAGCCAACGTAGTGAAACACGCGAACCCTCCCCTCTACGAGCGCGCCGGAGCCCGCCTCCGCGTCGCTGATTGGTCGGAGGAAATCAAACTCGAGATGTCATTGGTGAGACTCGCTGTCTGTTCGGGATTATCGCCTTCTATTGGTGGGCTCTGAGTGTAGTCTATAATAAAGATGTTGACTACACAACTGCGGACTGAAGCAACCACGGCGAAGACTGAGGACTTTAAGAGAAACAGCGCACACTAGTGGATATGTTTAAGACAACTAGGTAAAAAGAAAACAGCCTAACAAATTTAACAAGAATGCAATATTCCACAGCTCAAGTTATTCACTTGAGCACTGAAGTAACTTTTTTTTTTGTATTTGTACAGTTGTTAACAGAGTTTTTAATTTACCAAGCAGTTATTGTAACTGTAAAATAAACATGGGATCTCGTCCAAACTGAGTAAAAACCATTCTGTCATCCTGATTCATTTCTTTAATGGCTTTGGTGTAAATACCATGTTAAATCTCTAACTTTTGCACTCACTATTCTAATTCTAGTTTTTTTTAAAAAAAAATCTTACTACCTTTCTAATCTTTTTGTATTCTATCTATTTTCTTTTCATTTATTATACAATTATAAAAAAGACCTCTAACACTAGCTTGCTCTATTCTTTTTCTATTCTATCGGTTTTCTTTTTATTGATTATATTATTTAAAAGCCCTTGCTACGTATACTGTGTTTAAGCTAACTGAGACTTGTTATAGCACTTATAGATCATTGCTCTTTTGTTGTTTTTGATTGCTTCCATTGTCCTCATTTGTAAGTCGCTTTGGATAAAAGCGTCTGCTAAATGACTAAATGTAAATGTAAATGTAAATAGCATGCATATTTATAGTAATGGGGATTTTCACAGACTGTGAGGATGCGTTTCTGCAGTTATTAACACTGTAAATCTAAGTTTCTTTACATTTTCTTAAAAAATAATAATAATAATGTCCATTCATAACCCTATACTTTGTGTTTTCTTACCTTGGCATTAAATCACAGTAAACTAGTTAACACTGCTGTATGAGTGTTTCTATTTTAATTTTCCTCTTTTGAAAAGTCATTGAAACACTATCATGGATTTTTCTTTTGCTATTGTGCAAATGAGAACACAAAAAAGGATGTATTATATCATTGTAGATTGCATTCATCACCACAGTAGTTTACCAACTGTGACGACTTCCACCTCTGAGAATCCCAGAAATGTGAAACGGGTCCATAACTCAGACTGTACTGATCAGGGTTATCATTAGCAGAACGTTCATCAGGCTTCTCTCAGGTCTAACGTACTCTCGAGGTCCTGGCAAATGGGGCCCACTCATAAAAATATTCTTCCCTGGCCCTGTGAGTTTTAGCATCTGCTAATAACTATGGTATTTTGGCATCTTTGTAAGGCCGTTAATATGTCCTTTTGGAATCCGCAGGCTATTTTTCCCATTTCTGCAGTAGTTTTGGTGAAAGATTTGAAGAAATCTGTGTTGTACCGACAGCTGAAAGCATCATCAAATTACCCATCAAATTTTATAAACTAAGGATCTGTAAACATGACAGGAGTTAAAGATGAGAAACATGACCACTGACCACAAACAGACCCCATAATGCACCAGTACTGTGTGTTAACCTTCAAAACTACCCAAACCAAAACAACTAACGAAAAAAAAAAAAAAAAAACACTATCTAACATTGCTGTGTGCTGAACATCTTATCAAAAGTCAGCATAAAATTAGCCAGATTTACTCTGTTAGTGCACATCACTAGTCTTGTGTTGAACAATTAATCCATGCAAGTTAATAAAACAATAAAGCTCTGGAAACACGTCACAGTACTTTAGTAAAGGCAACTGCAATTTCCAGTTTACACAGACTTTAACCTGTTCAAACACACATTTTATATTCCACAAGCAGAAAACTAATGCAGCTTTACGTTCTGATATTTACAGCAATAGCAACAGCACTTGGCGTAAATCTCAGTGACGAAATACAGCACCAGTCCAGCGTTTGGCCTCACAGATGGACGTCTGGGAATGATGCCGTGATCCAAACACATGACTCAAATGAAAACTTTGTGCACTGGCGTTCATCTGCCAGCTTCATGATGCTTCTCCTTCACCACCAAAATGTTAGTTTTGTAAAGAAAATCGCAATTGCATTTGTCAGAATTAATTTCAAGCACTTAGGAAGAAGCCCACAGATCAGAAGGTTTTACTATAAACTCAGTGTCTAAACTCTAGACTTGTAATGTGTGTCAGAAGAAAACCTTCCACTCACCGGAAGATGAAGAGATGTCCAGAAGAGAACACGGTCATAATCCAGCCGCATTTAGCATGGTTTATGGAAAGAAAGAGAAAAGAGAGTTTTAGGGCAGGCTTACTCATAGTTTGTGTACATTTATAACCTTGCAGAGAGCGAGAGCAGCAGCAGGAGCACATGAGCAGAGCGTGTGTACCTGTGTGCAGTCAGTCCAGCTGAGACCACTCTGATGACCTGGAAGAAATCGATTATCCTGATATAGCTCTGCCTGATTTAGCCTGGAGGCTCTTCTTCCGCAGTTAAAACGTCTCCTTCCGCCAGTGAGTGCTGACACTCCTGCTGAAAGCCCAGAGCATGACTGTACAGATTTCAGAAGGATTACAGCTACAGCATTATCACAGTCCTCCACCTGGCCCACAGATATCCCCCAAAATAACCCTCCTGAGCCTGACGGCTGAACGAGGAATCACTCTGACGCTCACCGCACAACTAATAACAGTTTGGAGCAAACTGGGCTAATACCTGCAGGGTATAAATGGCATGTTGTTGATGTAACATCTGACCAGTGCTGGTGGACAGGGTTAACCGTAAAGGAGATTTGTGATGGAGAGAGGATACAGTGACTCTGAAGCTTTCAAAGCCTCTTGATGCTAAGTTTGGCCTTGGACACACACATAAACACATGCACCTTCAGCCATTACACCACTGACACGTGGAGGACAATTAATAACAATATTACAAAAGTACTATAGTTTTAAAAATTATTCTATAAATATTACTACTAAACTACATTTGAACTAAAATTAGAATAAAAATGGAAAAATAAAAAATTTATTAAATATTAAGAAAAACTATAAAAGTAACCTATTTCAATAGCTGGGTTTCCATCACCCTGTTTTTATGAGCATTTTGAAGTTTCTCATCAGAATCGAGTGATGGAAACGCTGAATTTCGAATAAAAATGCATTAATCCGCAAAAAAGTTTTTACGCTCACTTGAGGTGGTTTTTGACTTAAAGAAGGGAAAAAGGGATAATGCGAATAATGGCAGATGGAAATGCATTTTGTGAATAAATTCCTCCAAGCGCATCAAAAAAAAATCATGTGACTTTGCACTATGGGACGACAAATCCTGACTAACCAGAGGATCGATCTTGTTCCACAGCATCTGAAATATTGTTATATGGACATTCGGAAATGCCCGAACAAAGTCTGTCATCAAAGTATTTCTGTATAAATGCCTCCCAGAACTGTTAAAAGACTGCGTTCAAACAGCAGCATCCACCTCCGAAAGCAACAACATACATACATTGTGTTCTGCTCGCTCTGAGGCGCAAGTCATTTATTATATAGCTTCTCCTACTTTTCTTAGTGATGTATAGTGCCAGTTTATCAGGAAGTGACGATTTTGCTCTTTTTGACTCGGAAACCGTGCTTGTTCGCAAATGTTTTGTGCGATATTCCAATTTAAATTCACAACTCTGGATGGAAACCCTGCTAATGTTTCTAAAATAACGCTGATATATTTTTTGTATCATTATGAATACAGTATATTCACATACAGTAGCTTTCATAGCACTACTTTTAATTCAAATTCCTTCATTGTAAGTGATTTTTTAATATTATTTATTAGTGCTGTCAGACGCATACACAATAAAAGTTTTCGTTTGCATATTATATGTGTGTTTTCTGTGTATATTTATTACTGTATCTATACATAAATACACACAAATACAGTATATATTTTGAAAGTATTTACATGTATTTACAAGTCTATATTTATATTCATATAACTTATATCATAAATAAATATATTTAATATATAAACACAACCTATTTTTCTGAAATATATACATGCATGTGTGTATTTATATTTACATAATGATATGCACAGAAAACACATATATTATTTAAACAAAAACTTTTATTTTAGATGCAGTTAATCATGATGAATTGTTTGACAGCCCTACTATTTATATGATGTATTATATTTATTAATATTAAAACAAACAGTATGTGGTACACTGTAAAAAAAAGTCTGTAGTTTTTACAAAATAATTTTGGCAGCTGTGGTTGCCAGAATACTTTTGTAAAAATACAGAAAAACTGTAAACACAATTACGGCCAAAAACTGTAAATTTTACAGTACACTGTTAAAAAAAGTCTGTAGTTTTTACAAAATAATTTTGGCAGCTGTGGTTGCCAGAATACTTTTGTAAAAATACAGAAAAAACTGTAAACACAATTACGCCCAAAACTGTAAATTTTACAGTACACTGTAAAAAAAAGTCTGTAGTTTTTACAAAATAATTTTGGCAGCTGTGGTTGCCAGAATACTTTTGTAAAAAATACAGAAAAACTGTAAACACAATTACGGCCAAAAACTGTAAATTTTACAGTACAACTGTAAAAAAAAGTCTGTAGCTTTTTTACAAAATAATTTTGGCAGCTGTGGTTGCCAGAATACTTTTGTAAAAAATACAGAAAAACTGTAAACACAATTACGGCCAAAAACTGTAAATTTTACAGTACACTGTTTAAAAAAAAAGTCTGTAGTTTTTACAAAAATAATTTTGGCAGCTGTGGTTGCCAGAATACTTTTGTAAAAAAATACAGAAAAACTGTAAACACAATTACGGCCAAAAACTGTAAATTTAACAGTATAAAACTGTTATTTACAAACAAGAAAATTTGAATGTAAACCAGTAAATTCAACAACGCACACTGCTATTAAAATCTGTTTTGTACCTTTAACATACTGACAACCACCATAATAATGCAGGTGGTAAAAGAGAAAGCCACATGAAGAATCGAAGTTCATCACAAGTAGCTTCGCCACAAGCAGAAGTTTATATTAATATATAGAAGGTGCACAAAGTCATTCATGCAAACACAAACACCATCATGGTGACACACGATACTTAAACAATTCAATAAACTTTCATTAAACAGCAGAAGATGTAACATAAAAGCCCAAATGTACAACTGATAACAAAAATACTATTAAAAAACATGATTATTTACCCAAAATACTTTAAAATGTGGAGCGTCACACAGGGAATTCTGGGAATATCAGTTTACAGTTTTTGACTGTAAATTATACATTGATTTGTTCTTTATTTTATTTCTAAAAACTGTAAAATTACACAGCATTTTACTGTAAAATTACATGAAATGTCTGGTTAGATCTTTTACAGTTTTTCCCTGTATATAGTACAGGAAATTACTGTTAACCTATTAACACTGGTTTTTTTTTGTAGCGTTTTTACAAAATTGTACAGTTAAAAATGACACTTATTTTTTACAGTGTACAATATGCTACAAACAAATAGCCTAAATTATAAAAAACAATATTATTATAATTGTAGCCATATTTTTTATATATATAGATGGGCAACCTCTCAGGTTCACAATTATTTTTATTTTTTTGTGGAAAAAAATGTATTACCTCAATTTGCATCGTTTCATCAATCATGCTAAAATTAGTCTACAGCATAAACTTGTAAAGTGACATACATACTTTATTTGTATTTTTAAAAACAACAGACTAAAACTTTAGTTTTTACAATATTTGCATGTCAAATTAACAAAATTGTTTTGTTATGAGTATTACAGTTTTTCTCTGTTTTTGATACCAATAATTTGTAATTTTAACAAATAATTTTGATTACAATCACATATTGTTATTGTAAATATAACAAAATATTATGTTTAATAGTTTACAAAATTCCACTGTGAATTAAACAAAAAAAATATGTTTTGGGGTTTACAATACTTTTCTGTATGGATTTTACATAGTTTTTCTGTAAATTTCACGGTCATTTTTTACAGTGTAACATTAAAATATATATGGGTTATAAACTCTGTTATTATAGTTAACTAAAATGAAAACCATTACAAAACATTTTTGTTACTTGAAATTAAATACAATACAAAAAAAAAAAAAAAAATCACAGCCAAAGTGACAAATTAAATTTTAGTTTAGTTTAACTTGATGTTCTAAAATAAAATAAAAATGTATAGACAGACAGTGATTCATAATAACGGCTTTTTCTCCTTTTTTTTTTTTCAATTAAACACAAAAGGAGAAATGTTGAAGAATGTTCAGGCTGCTCTTCCAATACAATACAAGCTCCAAAAAATGACTTGAAACTTGAAAATGACAGAAACTTAAATTCAGCCTCTTTAACACACAGAGTTACTGCATGACTTTTGCTTATAATAAAAAAATATTGTTTACATTCTAACAGTCATGGACATTAGCTGATTATTCAAAAACTCTCCTTCTGTTTTCCAAGAAACAAAATGAAATTACACAGAATTGTAATGAGGGTGTGAAAATAGAGATTAGCAGAGTGAATCATCCTGATTCAGAAAGCACCCTACTTCCACAGAACTAAAAACATGGTGCGCTGTGAAGGCATGAAAATAAAGGCCATACAGTATGTGGTTAGCGTGTTTGGTGGGAGTTACATGGTGATCGAGTCATTCTTTAAATATTTGTTCAGCACAACTCTGACAAAACAGCGTCTGTGGAACCAGAGCTTTGTAATTACGCTGGTTGTTGGAAGTGAAAAAGCTTTTCTTGCTTGATAATCAGCCAGCAGTGCATTGATAAGAGAGAATAGTGTGTAACTTAAAGCCCTGTTAAACAGGATTGGCTTACCTTAAACTCCAGGCCGAAAGTTCTCAGGTAAACATCAGAGAGCAAACGGTCAGAGAACCGGTCCTTGCTGTACACCTGTTTGCTGTGTGAACTTGGCCCGGATAGTTGTGCTCGCCCTCCGTGGCCTGAAACCCAAGCTGCGGTCTAAAGTTACACAATACAAACGAGGGTGTGAGAGAGAAGCAGAACACTCTACAGCACTGCAAATAATAGCTGCGTTATCAGAATATGTGTGCAAACTCATACAGTGTGCGTTTCTTCCCAAAGTATTCAAGAAAGTGAGAAGAATCACTCAATGGGTTCAAGGTCAGAACAAAGGAAGTCTAAATCACTGAGGATTTCACACAATCCAGAAAAACTGAAAGAATATGCAGGACAGTTTCTGTTTAGATTTCAACTTTGGCTTTGTCTTTTTTCCTCTTGTTCTGTTTTGTCGTTCTCAAAACACAAATGTAATGCACATGCATTATGAAGAATATTATCATGAAGTAAAAACATATATGAAACCTTTTTCTATATTGGAACAATTTCATACACAGCAAAATCTCCAGTGTTAATTTAACACTCTGAGTGTGGACTCATATAAACACAGAAGTAGTGTTAAAAGTAACACTGAAGCAGTGTTGAAGTTAATGAGATAATTAGGTGATTAATTGAGTGATGATTGACCATTATTGAAGACACCTGATGTTAACAAGCAGAATCACCAAAGAATAAAATCACAATTTGTGTGTCACCATTATAGTGGTCAGTATTTGCTTTAGTTGGGATCTTGACCCTTGACTTTTTAACATTAAATTTTGTTTGGCAGATATAACTGAGTTATAACAGACAGATAAGCCGAGAGTGAAAGTCTTCAGGTTGTGGTGATTATGTTTTAATGTAATCATTATGTGCCTTGAATCATTGAACTCATTCAGAGTCTTTTCTCTGAGTTATATTTCCTTGATTGAGTATAACAACTTTTGATGCCACAGTGAAAAAGTCTGTATCTGCTATACATTTTGTAAGGGTCCCTTGCAAACTGTTCTGATTTCTTTTTCAAGATTCATTATTTTAGGCACACACAGACATCAAGAATCAGTGTATGAATCTCAACAACGGTGACAAACAGCATATTCAGATAAACAGATCAACTCTGAACATCACAAAACTAAATACTAATAAAAGTCACATAAAAACGGCAAAAATGACTGGTTTTTATTGGCTATAACATGCTTTTTTGATAGTCACCATTGTTGTGATGCTCACGCTGATTCTTGATGTCTGTGTGTCTAAATAAAAAACTTTTTTATTTATTATGTAGCTGTAACTTTTAAAAACATCTGTCTGACTAGGCCAAAATGCAAGGTCTTGTATTTTTCATTTAACTTATGTAATAAATAAAGACAAACCAACTCAAGTATTCAGACCCAAAACACAACCAACAACACATGACCACATTTCCTCTGGTTTGTTTGTCTGTTATAACTCAGTTATCACAGCCACACAAAACCTAAAGTTAAATACTTAAGGGTCAAGATCCCAACTAAAGCTAATACTGACCACTATAATGGTGACACACAAATTGTGATTTTATTCTTTGGTGATTCTGCTTGTTAAAATCAGGTGTCTTCAATAATGGTCAATCATCACTCAATTAATCACCTAATTATCTCATTAACTTCAACACTGCTTCAGTGTTACTTTTAACACTACTTCTGTGTTTATATGAGTCCACACTCAGAGTGTTAAATTAACACTGGGGATTTTGCTGTGTATATTTACATATATGTCCAGGACATACAAATATGTATGTTTATGTGTAAAACAATTTTGGACATTTATGGTATGTTGAGTATGTAATTAACTACAAAAGGCATGTGTAAAAAAAAATAAATAAATTTTTACAAATAAATACAGATTTTTTGTTGTATATATATTTCATATATATGTTGTTTTAATAAAGATGGATAGATAAATAGCATGTTTGACATAGTTGCTATATATAATACCATATAAAGATAATATTGATATTATTTACAGAAATACATACATAAATCTTACTATGGGAATTTTAATATATGTTCTAAACGGATATCTTTATCTACCCAGAGCATGTGCATATCTGTGAAATTTATATATCGCCTTATAGGTAACATATATGGCAATATCACTCTTGATATAGAGCAATATATGTCATATATTAAACTTCTGTATGGGTCTGTTTGTCTCTTTGAACATAGTGTTGGTGAGTTAAAGAAGAATAATAAATATATTTCACTGGATTGTGAGGCAAATCTTTTTCTTTTTTTCCTTTTTTTTTTTGTCTGTGTCATGTTTTGACAAAGCCTCAGTGTGGACTGAAGGAAGCGCTGGATACAAAGAACAAAAAAATCAATTCATGACACAAAGATACAGCTTCTACTATTGCAAAGGCTTAGCTCATGAATATTCATATGGTCTCACTGATGTTGCCTGTTAATCTGCCTGAACATGATATTCACATGAATCCAAGCCTTCACAATAGTATGACCCATAATTATGACCAACACTCACCAGCACCTGCCTGCTTTGTCCTGCTGCTGAGTAAACGTCAAATTATGTCATTAATATTCACAAGCTGAGCCTTCATCATAGAGTGAATCTTGAATCATTTTTTTACAAGTACCAGGTCATTCCTCACCACAAAATCAAAAGAAAATGCCATTTTGCTTACAGAAAATTATTATTTTAGGATGCTAGTTTGAATATGCATAAATCCACATTAGATATGAGATTAAAAGGAAGAGTTTCAGTGAATGATGGCCTAAATTTGGCTCTGTTTCTTACACAGAGCATTGTATGACTTCAGAAGACCTGAAATATAGTGCACAAGTCATAGGTAGCTCTCAATAGCACCAGTTCCTTTCTATTGTATGAAAAATAGCAGCACTTGAACATTTTGATAAACGTTATATGGACAAAAGTATAGGGACACACCAATGGTACTGTGATAGGATGGCCACCTTTAAGTCACCAATAAGTGAGTTTGTGAAATTTAATTCCTGCTAGATATTCCACAGTCAACTGTGAGAGATGTTAATGGAAAGTGGAAGTGTTTAGGAACAGCACAGAATGGTGCATAAAAGTCGCCAATGATCTGCTCATTCCAGAGCTGAAGATCTCCATACTTCCATTAATATCAGCAGACAAACTGTGCGGCGGGAGCTTTATGAAATGGGTTTCCATGATCGAGCAGCTGCATGAAGCCTCACATCACCAGAAACAATGCTGAGCCTCAGATGGAGAGGAGTAAAGCATGCAAACACTGGACTCTGGAGCAGTGGAAACCTGTTCTGTGGAGCGATCAGTCACAGTCTGATGGACGAGTCTGGGTTTGGAGAACGTTACCTGCCTGACTGCAGTGTGCTGACCGTAAAGTTTGCTGGAGTAGGGATAATAGTATGGGACTGTTTTTCAGGTGTTGGGCTCGGCTCCTAACTTCAGCATGCCAGGTCATTTTGGAGAATACTATGTTTCCAACTTTGAACAGTTTAAGGAAGGCCCTTTTCTATTCCAGCATGACTGTGCCCCAGTGCCCAGGTGAAAAAAGTACTCTATTACTGATAGACTATTAAATATTCATGGTGTCCTAAAATAGCACAGTTGAGTAAACTTAGATGATCTAAAGTTTATCTTAGGAAGTGCTAAAGAATCATTTTTAGTATATTAAGTACAAAATTAGTGCGCAAAATAGAGCACTTTAAGTATATTATGGAAGTGCACCTTTTTTTCACCTGGGTTTAGTATGTTAGGTACATGATTAGTGTGATTGGATGAGTTTGGGTTAATGTGAAAGTAGAACTTGATCTGAAAGGACCCTACTGAACACATTTGGGATGAACCTGAACTGAGATTGTGAGCCAGGTCTTCTCACCCAACATCAGCAAAAAATCCCACAGAAACACTCCAAAATCTTGTGGAAATTTCTCCTTTTGAGAAGAGTGGAGCTGTTAAAACTTCAAATGCGGGACCACCTCCAAATTAATCTGTGTATTTATAATGCAATGCCATTAAAGTCCCTGTTGGTGTCAGGTGTCCCAATACATTTGTCCATACAGTGCATCTTATTTTGTGTTCCACTTAAAAAATCAAGTTTGAAACTACACTAGAGTGAATGAATTATGTCAGAATATTCACTTATGTGTGAAGACTTCATATTAAAATCTTATAACATTAATGTTGTTTTTCGAGGCGCTTTCTCATGGAGCAAATAATAAATGCAACCATATTGTCATGGATAGTTATGGTAGCAAAAACAATAGACTTATCAACTTTTTAACTGGGGGGAAATAAAAAACAGCCAGAAGCTCACCACGCCTTCCAAACAATCCAACCGAGGTGCGTAAACCACACAAAGTCTCCCAAAAAGTAAGATACTTGGGGAAAAGTCCGCACAATCCACCAAAAATCACATGCGAGATAAAATGTTAATGAAAAGAAAAAAAAAGTTTACTGAAAAAAAAAAATCATTTTTTTTAGTAAACTTTTATCTCGCATGTAATTTTTGGAGAGTGCTGATTTTTTCAAGTATTTTTATTTTAATGGGGAAAGAAAATGTTTCCCATTTCTTTTGTATTTGAGGTCAAAAGCTGTGTGTCCAGTCAAACTCAACCGTATTTTGGCACACAGCCAAACATGAACATTTTCCATTTCGTCAAAAATTATAAGTACAACTATAAGTAAAGCCAAAGAAAATAGCAGACAGTCTAAATATGCGAGCAGTTGCGTTCTGGAAAAGTATGTTTTGTGCTGTGCATGCAAAACAAATCCATCTGAACTCAACAGGTATTTGGAAATAAAGCATGCAATAATGTTCTGCATCATCAGGCCTCGGTACTACAGTATTTGATGTATTTGGTTTGGGTTTGATGTTCAATGTAAAACCTGCAGCAGCAGCTTGTTATCTATAGGCAGCATGAGTCTGAAGGTCACCGGCAGTGTTGCTCTCCTGTCCTTATTTGCTCTTTTTCTTTTCTTTGTAGCAGTCAGGAAGGTCAAAAAAGCAAAGAGCGAGCCAAAGAAAGTGGCAGGCAAGAAGAAGAAGCAGAAGGAGGCAGAAAGCGCCTTCCTTCTTGAACACAGAGTTCTGGAAGGAGCTGGGCTGTGAGTCCACACTTGCTCCTAGAACAACAGCAGAGCTCACTTACCTTTCAAAGCGGCGGTGTGATCCGGCTCCTGTAGGCTTGTCTCATCTTCCGGGCGGAGGAATCATTGTATGAAGCGGCGTGTGCGAGAGCTGAGGATCCAGCGATGCGTGGATCGTCCTTGTACCGCAGCTGCTCTTGCATTCAAATGTCCCAGCTGGCTACATGCTATGAATAAAACATTTGTTGGGCGCTTTGGCGTTTCTTCTGTGCGGCGGACTTCAGAATTGCTTCTACACGTTTGTCAATGCTTGCAGTTTAAATAACTGTTTTGTTTGTCATGCTACTGAAATAAGCAATGTGAAGCCTTGATTTTCTAATCTGTAGAAAGCAATATACAAATTCAGAAATGGTTCTTAGCTTGTTTTGTCTGTAGACAGACTCTCATGTGCTTTTCCCTACAAAACTTACTATTAATCGACATTAATAATCATTATTACAATATCATGATATTGCAGCTTCACATTCTAATTAGTTGCTGTTTTTAATTGATGGGCTATTTATGCAGTTTTTGTCTTTACAGAAACAGTGGCTTAGCATTATGACTGAATTTTTGACAAAAAAAAAAACACAAACAACTTTTCATTTAATAGTGTATTTATAAAAATTGCTGTAACAAGGTTAAAAAAATGCTGCTAAAATCAAGTCCAGGGGCAAATATTGGGTAATTTCGGCTGGAGTCACTTCAGTGTTGATTCAGTTAAGTTCAGTAAGAAAGTTTATAATAGTAGTATTATATAATAGTAATATTTTTACTCTGTTTTGTGTGGTCAGTCTTTGCTCTTGATTTACACTAAATTCAGACTCAGAAATTCAGTTCAAAACACACTTGAACCCCAGTTAAAACACATCAGCTGCTCCGTAGAGCAACCAATCATCCAAATCTAAGCTGCTTTATCGTCTTTAAAGGTCAAGAACACACATCGATCTGTCAGAGCTGCGTGCGCATTCATCTCACACCACAGCAGTAATTATGACATGCCTTCGCTCTCATTATCTGTGATGTAATGGAAGAGGAAGACTGACAGCAGAAGTGTGCAGGACTGGACTGTCAGGAGGTTTGTCATGTTTGTCAGAGGTGGAGTCTCCTCTGAACGCACTGCTGGGGGGCCGGAGGCTGGTCCTGCCCTTCTGTGGAATCTGACACTTTAAACAGGAAGTGGCTTTTGTTCAGATCGCGGACGGAGAGCATCTGACCTCGCTCACGCACACTCTGTATCCGATCATCAGTACACTGTGTGCATGCTTCAGATGTGCCAGTCTGCCATTGGTCAGCCAGACTGATAGTCCCACCCCAATCTCTAAGCTAATTATTTATGCAATATTGTGGCTGATGATGTAAATATGTGTACAAATATACAAATACATGTAATACAGCTCAAATGGATAGTTCATTCAAAAATGAATGATCATTTTTGAATGAACTATCCATTTACTCTGTATTGCATGCATCTGTCATCCTTTGCTCACCTTCGTGTCATTCCAGAACTTTAGTGGAGCACAAAAAGTGTTTTTTTTTTGTTCTAACAGTGAATGCCTGTTGAGTTTAAAACTGTTTGATTGCCAGCTTTTATTCAAAATATCTTCTCTTGTGAAGAATGAAAATTCAGATGCATTGATTTAAAATTTGATTATGATTACAGTAATATTGCATTACACATATGGGGGTATTTGTGTAAACACCCAAAGCATCATGGCCAAACCCTGTGAATAATTTTAAATGCATCTTCATCATGACTTTATACCGCAGCTGCATATGAAGTCATTAATGTCTGAAATGATCAGCCTCCTCCTGTACTCGCTCTGTTCTGGACGTGGATCTGCACATTCATTGCTTTTATCCAGAACACTGTGCTTTGCACCAGCTGTGTGTAGGTTACAGTCTAGCATGCAAAAAGGCAGGGAGAAAGTTATTAATGATTCACTAAGTTATAAATGATTCAAATATTTTTGCATTGCACTTTTAAACCTTGAAATGTAACTTTATATATATACATTAAATATTTGCGGAAGCATCCTATCGGGGCAATGGTTAGAATAAAATAGCAGGTTGATTGAATTGCATCAGTAAGCTCTTGTCCTTTAGACATCCTTTAGACATATGATATTGTTGTTGTTTACACTCATTTATATTTAAAGGGCAAGAACATGACAGTGTGCACTGCTCCGTGTTGTGAATGTCAAATTAAATCAGTCCTGTTTTTGTATCAATATTTATATTGCTCCTTTTTAATTTCAAAGACAGTTTCTGAATGTCAGTATTGTATTTCAATGGACATTTACTGTTAGTTTACAGTTAGTTAAATTTACTGAGAGACCAAAAAAAGTTGGTATTAAAACTTTGCACAAAAAACAATTCACAGCATATAATGTGACTGTGTATTACTTTACAGAGAGCGTGTGACCTGCTAGAGATGCTCTGCCTTAAGAACTGATGGTGCAACTACATTAAGTGCAAACTAACTAGTAGTTTCTAAGCCTCTACATTCCAGTTTAAGCAAGTTAACTTCTGAAAGGCTGGTGCAACCCTACCCTGCTGTGATCAGGGAAAGTTACCTTTAAAAGTGATACATTACAGTATTGCATTACTCCATAAAAATTACCTAATCGCATTAATTTTATAAAAAGTAATGCAATACATTATTTTTGAGTTTCTTTTTGTCACCTGGGATGGGCTTGCTTATTAGTTTTTTAATAACAAAAAACACATAAAGTTATATTTTTGGCAAATTTACAGTGAAAAACTATATTTCATTAAATGAATTTAACAGTTTGCTTCTGTAAATTAAATTAACAGTATATTTCTGTTAACAATACATATCACATTGTGTTTTTCTTCATCTCACACATTTAACCCCTTTAAACCCACAGCAAAATCCTCCATTTTAAAGAGCACTTATGTGTGTCCACACTACATAGTGTTGAAGTGACACTGAAGCAGTGATGAAGTTAATGAGACAATTAAGTGATTAATTAAAGGAGGATTGAGCATTAGTGTTGAACACCTGTTAACAAGCAGAATCACTGAAGGAAAGAGAAACAAGAGCAGAGAAACACAACTTATAGCCAAAGCCAAAGATGAAATCAACTGAAAATAAAACGCGTTAAATTTATCAAGATCTCAGCAGATGAGGATTAAACAGCTCCACAAACAGCATCACCAGCTTCTTATTACTAACCAGTGTGACTTTATTTCTGTCATGTGTACTAAAGGTGTAATTGAGATTTTAGGTGTTGTACTTTATTTAAAGTCACCATAATGGTGATCAGTGTTGGGATTGATTTAACACAGTTTAACACAATTTTTATAACAAGAAAAGCCAAACGAATCTATGATTAGAGAAAACTGGTGTTTGTTATGTCAAGACCATTATGACCAAGTCTGATTCACTGATCTCACCTAATGTTTAGTCTTGTATTAAGTGTGTGATCTATTACTAATACTCTTGAACTGCACCACTGATACTACTGTGATCATTGTCAGAGAATCCTAAGCATAATATGCACAAATACATTTTTGAACTATGGCAGAACTTAAACACACACAGACATCAACAGTCAGCCTATGAATCTCAACATTGGTGACAATCAAAAACTTTTTTTCATGCTGGGAGGTTTGTACTGACACCCAGCATGCATTGCGTCATGATTTTTTATTTATTTTTTATTTATAATAGTCACCATTGTTGAGATTCATGTGCTGGTTCTTGATGTCTGTGTGTGTCTAAACAGAGAAGTTGCTTTAAAGGTTTTGGTCATAAATGTTTTTAAATATCTTGTAGAGTCATTAGTACCATAA